>NC_142052.1:34762639-34887639 GCF_982192425.1 Myodes glareolus | reverse complement strand
CTTGTCTTCCCCATTAGCTCCATTTTCCACAAGGATTAAACCTCAAGATCCGAATCCTTGGGCAGGAGGGACGATCCTCTGGGTAATCCTGTCTAGGCTCTGTCATTCCCTCCCCCAGGAATTAATATGGGGGACGAGACGAGAAAAGCCCTTCTCGCAAAGGACCATACCTACCTGCTTAGCAAGGCCTGGATTTCCTCACAGATGGGGCGCACTTGTTCGTATTATAGAGCAAGCATGGAATAAAATGCATAGGTCCCTAACTGAGCGTTTGACCGAGTAAAAACTACAAAGAAAAGTCATTGGTAAGTAAAAGGAGGTCTGAGCACAGCAATCTCATGAAGGCTCCCGAGGGCTCTTTAGAAAGAGAAGGTTTGTTTGGGGGAAGGAATGGAGGGACGGGATGGGGGGGAGGGAAGGAAGGCAGAGTGGGTAACAACCTTGGTCTTCAGTTGCTTCCTGATAGTTGGCAGAGATTAATTGCCTGTGAAAGAACCGTGCACTCACCCGCCAACAGGGCAGTAGGGCAGAGGCTAAGGCTGTTGTTCCTGGGGACCACTGTACCCCGAGGATGGGTAGCGCTCTTTCTTTCTCTCTCTCTCTCTCTCTCTCTCTCTCTCTCTCTCTCTCTCTCTCTCTCTCTCTGTATTTGGTGCAGTTTTATATCTGGTGATGCTACCTAAGCAAGGTACCACTCACTGCTGTGAGGGGTGAGATGGGCCAAAGGCGGTCCCGATCTGCAGGGTGGGGGAAAGGGAGGGGGTTTAGGGAGGCAGATGGATAGGCGTAAGTATCCAGCTCCTTGACCTCTTTGAAGCCATCACGCAATCACTTGAAACAAGGCCAGCTAAATTATTCAAAAATCTCCAAATGTCAATCCCTTTGCATTTTAAGTACCAATCAACCCGGAGAGGGCTGACTTTCTGACGGATGACTAAGGCAAAATATTTTTCCTGCCGAGTTTTAACACAGGAAAAAAAAAAAAAAAAACCATTACTTCCATCCCCACATCCTACACTCTACACCCCGCATCCCTCAGCATAAAAATATTTGTATTTAAATAATTTTAAATGTCACGCATTTATAATTAAAAGCAATTCTGTACTCAGAAGAGCCGAAATCACCGACTTTAAATTGATGACAAAGACTTCGTTTTCCTCAAAGGGAAATCTCATGAGAGTCAAGGGTAGTTTCAGTAAACCTTGTAGATAGAAACGGGTGGATTAAATGTGCCCCCCCCCCGCCACTGTCTGCTGTGTTTCCTCAGGTGCTGGAGTATCAGGGTGACCCAACAAGAGAATCATTTCTCTAGCTTCTCTCCTTTTCTTCCTCTTCTTCCTCTTCTTCCTCTTCTTCTTCTTCCTCTTCCTCTTCCTCTTCCTCTTCCTCTTCCTCTTCCCCTTCCCCTTCCCCTTCTCCTTCTCCTTCTCCTTCTCCTTCTCCTCCTCCTCCTCCTCCCCCTCCCTCTCCTCCCTCTCCTCCCTCTCCTCCCTCTCCTCCCTCTCCCTCTCCTCCCTCCCCCTCCCTCTCTTCCCTCCCCTCCCCTTCTCCTCTTCCTCCTCCTCCTCCTCCTCCTCCTTCTTCTCTTGTAGTACCTAAAGGCTGCTTCATCACAGAATCCTGTTTCCTATGAAACTGTCCTCGAAAGTCAAGAGTCCACCCAGGGCTCTGCATCTCCAGATCCCTTCTGTAGACAACAGCCCCACTCCCTTGGCCACTGTAATGGGACCAGTGATTGGCCCATGCTAGTCAAAGCTTTCGCAGAGGGAGAGGCAGGGTCCTGGGACTTCACCGCCCTCCTGGGTTCCTCTGGATCCGTCTGGACCAGTCTGTGTCAGCTCACATGTGTGGCATCAGCTACTGGGTCAGCCCCGGCTCTGTGTTACTGCAACACCTTCTTGGTGTTTTGTTCGTTTGTTTCTTTCTCTTAGATAGGCTCTTTTCTTTGGACATGATCTAACACTTGAAATAGCAGACTTTGAGCAAATCACATCACTCTTTAGGTGCGGGTGGGGCCTCATCCAGTGAGCCGAAAGCCTTACTCACAAGCAAAATATGAGGTTTTGAAAAAAGAATGAAATGAGTTCTGAATTGTAATGCAGAAATTTGTCTGCATTTGCTGCTTTTTGCCAGACAGACTATGACCTCAAGACTATCAACTTTCATACAAACTGCCAACCTTAAAGGCTCTCTCAAGATCACAGTCACAAACCATTTCCTTAAAATAGCCCCATGTCCCTCCCTCTCCTCACCCCCCTGGCTAACAATGTCCGTTGATTCTCTCTGGAAAACGCCACTAATTTGCTTCACGTCTGATCCTGAGTCACCCGGGGTTGGGTCTGTGTGTTTGCCTCAGTCTGAATTGTGTCTCCATGACCTGAAACTAAAAAGAGTCTTGAATAGTCAATAGTCCTGACCTCTACAGGTTAAATAGCGTGGGCCTGGACAATTCTTCTGGGATTGCCTTTTTATTTGGAGTTATGGATGCTCGGACCTTGGTGAAGCCTGGCAGCAGCTACAGCATCTTCTAATTGTTATCAGTGGTCCCAGTTTTCATTCTCAGAGCTTGGAATAGACTGTGATCATTGCTAAACATATTAGCTTCTGCTATAAATATTAATATAGTTATAGTATGTAACAGATAGGAATACACTCATTTGTGTATTGTTATTAATATGCACAGGTTTCATTCTGTGGGATTCCAAGAGTGTATGTGCATCTGTTAGTACCATCAAAGCTGGCCCCTCTAGGCAGGCCAATGAGGAAACAGTCAGGCCCATTAGCATCATCATCCTGCTGTGTCTGCTAGGGTGAGCCCAGCACACTCTTCCCTGGAGAAATCTCTCATGGTTCCGGATGCTAGAAATCCCAGGCCAAAGCAAGGCACAGGGAAGAGTGCCTTCTACCTCCTCCTGGCATTTAGCTGCTCCTTGGCTTGAGGCAGTGTAATTTCCATCTTCGAATGAGTTCTCCCTGGGCACACCTGTTATGGTTTGGATGAGGAATGCCTCCCACTGCTTCACTGCTATGCTGACTGCTTGGTCTTCAGTTTGGGAACTGCTAGCATCACTTTGGGAGATTCTGGAACCCTTAGGGAGGAAGTCGGTCAGTGAGGGCAAACCCCCAGGGGTGTTGTGGTCACCATGGTCTCTTCCTGCTTTCCCAACATAAAGAAGCAAATTCTTCAGCACACACACCCCCATCCAACAGTGATGACACTCTGCCTCTCTGTAGGCCCAGATTCAACGGAGCCAATGACGCGCGGATTAAACCTCTGCAGGCTGAGCAAAGATAGATCTTCTCCTTTTAAGTTGTTTCTATTAGTCACAAATACCAATGCGCGCGCACACACACACACACACACACACACACACACACACACACCGATGAATGCATGACTTCTTCCAGTTGGAGGGTGGGGCAGGTGAGAGGGGGTCTCAGCAAGGACGTGGAGACCTAGCCACCTCTGTCAGCTTGCCATAGGTTACAGATGTCCCCAGTTGGAAAGCCTTCGGCATAGTCCCTGATGCCTGAGGTGTGGCGGATGCCTGGATTATGTCAGGTGGATCGCTTCACAGAACTCCTGCACATTCCAGTAAGACAACACCTGATTGGAGGCCCAGTCATGGACATAAAAGACCTGAGGTCTAAAAGCAGGAGAGACCTAGAATGAAAATCAGCATGTTTTTAAGTCTGGTCGTGTTAACGTGTGGCTACCGACTGATACTTAGCAGATCACTAAACAATCAGTCAATGGTACAGACCATTTAAAATATAAGGACTAAATTAGAGTGTGTCAGAAAGAAGACAGTGTCCAGATCGGAACTACAAGTAGACCTTTCTTTATTTGGGACTTTCTCCTAGACCTAGTATTCGTTCAGACTAAAAGGTAGACACACATGCCCCTGCCTGAGGAGAGGACCACTACAGAGGCGCGGCAAACCCCTTCTGCCCCACTGCCTTCCTCTGCTGGCGATACGGTGGTGAAAGTCTGGGACTTGCGCTAGGGCTGCTGCTGGCGTTAGCGCTGAAGCTGCGGGCCAAGCCCATGGTGCTCATGGAGCTCAGGGTGCGGCCCAACTCGGAACTGGGCCACCAGCCACCCATGGACAACCAGAGCTTCCAGTGCCATCACGAGGCCTTCCTAGGCAAGGAGGACTCCAAGACCTTCGATCAGCTAAACCCAGACGACGAGAGCAAGGAGAGGCTGGGGAAAACTGAAGACCGAATTGACAGTGATGGAGATGGCTTTGTCACCACTGAGGAATTGAAAGTTTGGGTCAAATGAGTACAGAAAAGATAAGTCTATGATAATGTCGCTAGAGTCTGGGAGGATTACGACAGTACGAAGACGGAAAAAAAAATCTCCTGGGAAGAATACAAGCAGGTTACCTATGACTACTACCGAGGGAACCCCCGCTGCGTTCCAAAATAGTTCTCCTGGCCACACCTTTAAAAAGATGCTGCCGCCAAGGGATGAGCCAAGGTTTAAGGCTTCAGACCTTGATGGCGACCTGACGGCTTCTTGGGAGGAGTTCACTGCCTTTCTACACCCAGAGGAGTTTGAACACTAGAAGGAGATTGTAGTTTTGGAAACGGGGGAGGACATCAACAAGACTGGGGCTTGTTTTGTGGACCAGGGCGAGTGCATTGCAAGACACGTTTTCCCACGAGGACAACCGCCCTGAGCCAGACCAGGTTTTGTCCAAACAGGAGCAGTTCACTGATTTCTGAGATCTGAACAAAGATGGGGGCCTGGACAAGGTTGAGATTCGCCACTGGATCCTCCCTCAGGACTACGACAACACACAGCTGGAGGCCTGGCACCTGGTTTACAGGCCAGATAAAAACAAGGATGAGACTAACCAAGGAGGAGATGCTGGACAACTGGAACACAATTGTGGGAAGTTAAGGGAAGATCTCACACATACACACACAAAAAAAATCACCATGAACTTTGAAAGACGCTCATCCTGATAGGGCCGGCTGTCCCGGGCATCCTTCAGGTGTCCTGGGTGCTTGCTCCAGTTGTCCTGTGTACGGCAGTTGTAGCCCTAAACAATGAGATTATACCTCAGATTGGGGTAAAAATTAGCTTTCATTCCATATTTGCTGGAAAAAGCCATCAATATTCATTTCAGTAGGATTTCCCCTAAAGCACATCAAAATCTTGGCAATTGCCGTTCCTTGTTGTAACACGACTTTCTCCTCCATCCACCCCACTTAGGTCTAAAGGAAAGGGGAAGGACATGTGGAAGGATTCTGCCACAGGGGGCAGGGGGTACACAGTACAGAGTGGATACTATGTACTTGAATTATTAGGTTTGGGATTTTTTTAGTTGCCACTGCTAAACAGCAGTGAAAGAAAACTCCAAAGAAGTCAATGTTGTGTTGCCCTAAGTTGGCTAACATTGGAGCAGGCATGGTATTTCAAATCCTTTCTGTTTTGAGCAGTTACCATAAATGGTATATAACCTTGTGTGCTGATGTGCACAGCAATCCCACATTTTTGGGTTTTTGGTTTTTGCTGTGGGGTAATGCTCTTGTACACTGTAATGATTTTTTATTCATATTGGTTTAATAAACTGATGATTGGCAGGAAATATAGGCAGGGCAATCAGACTAGAGAATTCTGGGAAGAGGAAAGGCAGAGAATCAGTCACCAGTCAGACACAGAGGAAGCAAGATGAGAATAACTTACTGAGAAAATGGCTAAACATAGATAAGAATTATGGGCTAATTCAAGTTGTAAGAGCTAGTTAGTAATAAGCCTGAGCTAAGAGGCTAAACAGTTTATAATTTTAAAAGCTTCTGTGTGTTTCTTTGGGACTGAATGGCTGTGGGACAGGGTGGACAGAAACTTCCACCTACAATGATGCTCAAAAGTTTGGCAAGAATTTCCATATAAAACCCGAGGAATCATTAAAACAAAAGGATTCTAGACAAACAAGAACAGCGTCAAGTTCAGGTTCTTGGTAAACATCTTTACTCCAGTAGGCTCTGTTTTCTGGTGGCAAACAGCGGCATGGCTCCTTTAAGAAAGGCTTCCTGAATCAGCATTAGCAGCAAAACCTTCATGGCAGCTCTTTTAAGAGACCTTGCCACCAAACACTTAAATGGTGTTTATGAATAGCCAACATCAGGCTTCTTAGTGGTGGCATAAACTTAGAAACGCCACAAAGTTATGGCAATAAATGTGGCTCCCACTAGTACCTCTGCCATGAAGCTAGACTCCCAAAAAGCTAAGGAATGCAGCCACCAAAGCCGCAGTTTTAATCCTAGTCATATCACTTAACAGAATAAAGACTCATGTGGTCAGAAAAAGAGATATACAGTAAAACAGATTCAGATGAATAAGAACTCAAAAATGTTTACACCATGTTTAAAAAATATAAAACCTCTAAGTGTTTTACACTGTGTTTAAAACTATACATAGACTTGGGAGAGAAAGGAAAAGGAAAGAGAAAGTCCTTTTAAAAGGGAAATAGAGAAAAAAAGGGAAATAGAGTAGTTGGGTCTATACAAGCCTTTAATCCCAGTACTTGGAAGGCAGAGACAGGAGGGTCTCTGTGAGTTTGAGGTCAGTCTGGTCAACAGAGTGAGTACCAGGACAGTCAAAGATACACAGAGAAACCCCGTCTCAAAAAAAAAAAACCCAAAAATAAAAAATAAAATAAAAGAAATAGAGTACAAAAAAGAGAAGCCACATAAAGATACGCAGAGTTTCTGGGTACTGTATGCTATTGTGTTGTTTTTGAATTATTTGATTGCTAAGGAAGGATCAATAGCTGCTAAAAGATATTTGATTATGAACTCTGCTGAATTAATCCAACCTGTATATTTTTAAAGTGCCTTGACTTCAAAATTTAAGTCAAAAGATATATTTTTTTTTTTTGGAAAGAGGTTTTGCTTTTGCTTTTGCTTCCACAAGAAATAAGAGGCTGTGGATTCATTCTGGGTTCAGAAAATTAAGGTTTGATCAAGGAAGACCCCCTGAAAAATCTCCAATAGGAGTGGATGACCCAGATGATCCAATATTTCAGAGCACCTCTGTTGGAATTTCCTCTGAGTTCTCCATCCAGGACAGCTTCAAGACTGCTGACTGAGATGACCCAGACTCACAGAATACTCCAGTCCAGACGTGACAATAATTCTAAATTTTCTTTGGGTCCCCCATAAGATTACCAGCTTCCCCAATCAGCAGGAAATAGCCTAGAAAACTATGCCTACATTCCTCAAAAATGGATTATGAATGTTTGTCTTTTTTAGCGTGTTGGCTACAAGTTTTTATGGATAATGGTCAGTAAAAAAAAAAGAGATTAAATTCAGGTTTTTGTTTTGAAAAGAAAAAAGGGGAAATGCTGTGGCATAATGCTTTTGTACATTGTAAAGATTTGTCATTAATATTGTTTTCATAAAATGCTGATTGGCTAGCAACCAAGTAGTATAGGCAGGGTAACCAGACTAGCAGAATTCTGGGAAGAGGAAGGGTAGAGAGCCATTCACCAGTCAGATGCAGAGGAAGCAAGATGAGACTGCCTTACTGAGAGAAGACACCAAGTCACATGGCTAAACATAGATAAGAATTATAGATTAATTCAAATTGTAAGAGCTAATTACTAATAAGCCTGAGCTAAGGGAACAAACAGCTTGTAATTAATATAAGCCTCTGTGTGTTTCTTTGGGACTGAACAGCTGTGGGATTGGGTTGGGACAGAAACTTATATCTACAGTTTTTATACAAGAAACATCCAAAAATGATGTGAACAAGGAAGGAATTTTAAGGATAGAGAAAAGATAAATGTCATGTATTTAAAAAACCATATGACCACGGTCAACACTTTAAATAGACTAGGGAATTTTTTTCATGTTAATTAGTGGGTCTGGTTTTTTGAAATACTGAATAGAAATACAATTCTTGCCGGGTGGTGGTGGCGCACACCTTTAATCCCAGCACTCCGGAGGCAGAGGCAGGTGGATCTCTGTGAGTTCAAGGCCAGTCTGCCTGGTCTACAAGATCTTGTTCTAGGGTAGGAACTTGTTTCAAAGCCACAGAGAAACCCTGTCTTTAAATATCAAAGCAAACAAACATAAACAAAATACAATTCTTTCCTGGGTGTGAGGCTATGGAATTTAAGGGAATCCAGATGTAGTGGCGTTTATTGTTTGTTGAGTCCTGAATCGTTGAGCCTGCTTCCAGCACAGCCTATGCCAAGGAAACAAGACAAGGCGATAATCTAAGCCACCGATCCATCTGCTGGAGTAACTATTTACAGATGTAACTCCACCTTGTAAACAGGAGGTGGATGGAGTGAAGGATACCCCTGCAGATAAAAAATAAAGACGAACACAAAGGGCCTTGTTTTCTTTGAAATGTTAGAGTCAGAAAGTAAAATCTCATCACATGCTTGAGTCATAGAAGATAAATATTTAGCTTTCAGAAACCCAGCTGCCTTTGTAGTGTCTTTCCTTGCCTCTTGATTTCTGCCCAGGCGAAGAGGAAAACCAGCAGTTTTTTTTTTTATGGCCCTCTTCCCTAAAAGAATATTAAATTAAAATCCACTTAAGATTGGCTCAAGTTCTAGCTCACAACTGGTGTTCTATAAATGCTGGCTGAAATATAATACAAAAGAGGAGGCCTAGCACGCTCCCCGAAGGCTAATCCAAACAGAACAAGACTTACCATTCATAATGTTCCTCTAGAATTTGAGAGCCAAACATCGGCCACCGAAAAACTGCAAACCCTGAAGAATTTCACCTCGAGCTCCAGACTGAAGTGTATCGACGTGGGGTTCTTCTGGAGATGTGAGACTTGCTTGGTGAGGTCAATGTGAGCACCACATGGTTTCAGGTAGCATCATAAATCAGATTTAGGTAACGCTTCATTACAATTAAAAATAGTTGCCCGACTAACGCGTGGGCTTTTAAGTATGAGAAACATAGTACATGTGATTTCATTAGTGCATTGAGGTGGTTTTTGGAGTTTGGAAAAAAGAAATCCAAGTTCTAGTTGCAGAATTCTTAGAGAAGGTGGCCTGGATATCGGTCAAACAATGAGATGTCCATGGCTTTCGGCAGGAAGTCAGTTTCAAACTTGGGTGCTTTTTTGTTTGTTTGTTTGTTTGTTTTTGTAGGAGAGAGAAAGAATATGAAAAGGAGTGGTAGGGAGAGGGAATCTAAGGGGAACTAGGTTAGGAGAAAACTCCCAAAATATACCTCCTGAAGTTTTTAATATTAAAAATAAAACAATATACTGCTATAAATAATAACGACGACGATGATAACTATGATATATTGGCTTGCCTTGGGATTAGATGAACTCTTGTAAAAGTTTGTGCAAGAATCGTTGAATAACTGGGAAAATAGGCATTGGAATCCTGAGCAAGGTTCATTTCCCTGCTTCTCCCATCTCTCCCCGAGTTCTTTGCTTCATCCCAAAGCAATGATCTCCAGCCGTGTAGGCCCTGGAGACCCTGACCAATGTCTCCACACATTTAGGATCTCATGGTCATCTAGTGTGTCCAGCCCAGCAACACTAGGGAATGCCCCAACAGCGCATCGGGTGACCCCACGAAGCAATGATCCAGCTGACAGTCCAGAGACCGTGCAGCACTGACCCGGGGGGACAAGTGCGGTGTATTGGGGGTGACATTTAGATGAATATTTTTATAATTTAGACACCAAAGTCCATTGAAACCCAAATACTCTGGCGGTTTCAACGGTCAGCAGTTTCAGTAAGTTTATCTTTCTAACGGGACACGTGATGGACGCTCACGAGTCTTTTCTTCCTTCACAACCCTTCTCAGTAAAGTTCGGAACGGCACTGAGGTGAATCATCAGAATTGTTTCTTTTGTTCTAAGGTTTTCTGAGTGTGGCTGCATCTTGGCTGGAGTTCCTGGTCACTGTACTGGGCACCTCCATGAGTTTTTACACTGTCCTGAAAGCTCCGAGTGTGTGTGTGTGTGTGTATGTGTGTATGTGTATGTACTCATGTATGTGTGTATGTGTGTGTTTGTATGTATGTGTGTGTATGGTATGCATATAGGTGTGTATGTGTGTGTATGTGTGTATGTGTATGTATGCATATATGTGTGTATGTGTGTGTTTGTATGTATGTGTGTGTATGGTATGCATATAGGTGTGCATGTGTGTTTATGTGTGTATCTGTATGTATGCATATATGTGTGTATGTGTGTGTATGTGTGCATGTGTATGTATGCATATATGTGTGTATGTGTGTATGCATGTATGCATGTATGTGTATGTATGTGTATGTGTGTCTTTCTTGACAAGGTTGCTACACAGGTGTTCCTATTCCATTATCCCACCTGGATGTTTGCTTTGCTGTTGTTGTTTTATTTCATTTTTGGTTTTGTTTGTTTCAGTGTTAGCATGGAGCCAGGGCCTTACATACACACACACAATACACAACACACACACAAACACACACACACAGACAAGGAAAGCACTGTACCTCTGCGTTTCATCACGGCACACACACACACACACACACACACACACACACACACTCACTCACATATATAGAAATATATTCACAAACACATACAGAGATATGTTCACACGTACAGAGGCACATTCACACACGCACACACACACACACACACACACACACATGGTGTAGAAGGTCCTTCTGTATTTGTGTTGCTTTTATTGGTTAATAAAGAAACTAAGAAACTACCTTGGCCTTTTGATAGGGCAGAACTTAGATAGGCGGAGTAGACAGAACAGGATACTGGGAAGAAGGGCAGTGTGGCAGATGCCATGAAGCTCCTGCCTGAGACTGACACTGGTTAGAATCTTTTCTGATAAGCCACAACCTCGTGGTGATACACAGATTGGTGGAAATGAGTTAGATCAAGATGTGAGAGTTGGCCAAGAAGAGACTAGATATAATGGGCCAGGCAGTAATTTAATTAATGTAATTTCTGTGTGGTTATTTGGGGGGTTAAGCTAGCCGGGCGACGGGACAGGGCCCGCTCCTCTTGCAACACACATACTCACTCACAAACACACACGCAGAAAGCACTGTACCACGGGCCTACATCGCTACACACACACACACCACAGAGGCTATAAACACCCACAGAAATTTTGTTTTTAGTGACTCCATGTCAATTCTATATCTTCATGGGCATTTGGGGCTCTCAAATGTCACCTGCATATTTGTGTACATTTACGTACATGCTGTTTCCCTGACTGGAGTGAGCCAGCGGAGTCTTCTTGAGTGATTGTGGTTGTTGACATGAGAGTAGCCATGTCACGGACCCAAATGCCTCAAACCCCATGGGAATGTGAAGACTCCCCCGGGTGAAGCTCGGAGAGATGGGAAATCCCTCCTCAGGCCCGAGGGTGAATATTGACACCGTGTACAGGGAATAGTCCCCGCAGTTTCCTGCCCTAGGTGTTTGTTTCCTACAGAAACTTCTCTTGCTGAGATTAGCGTAACCTTCCCCCTTGTTCAGGGGATATAGTCGCTGCCTCCTTGTTTTTCTGTAATAACCCCACCTCCTTGCTCATCTGTCTGCAGTAACCCCTGCCTCTCTGTCCAATAGTCCATAATAAACACACTGAGCTTATGGGACGCCTGAACTTCTCCATCAAAGAGCCCAGACCACCCCATCCCAGTTTTTCTGGGTCCATGTATTTTTATTCCTTCTTTCCTCGCTCTCCCCGTTAGACAAATCCCCAGGCCATGGGAGTGCACGGCCCCTTTCCTCCCAGAAAAACAAACATACCTCTGCCATAACCCCACTATGCCCCCACGGAGCGTGAAGAGTCAACGGGCTTTGCTTGGCGGTTTCTTCCACCATCCTGTTTTAGAAGGGATGGAAAGCGGAGCCTTGCAGTTTTTACATCTCGGGCTTTCGCACTCTCTTCTAGAGAATCTCTCCCTGTTGCTTTGGTGGGGGTCCCTGGCATGGGGTATAGTCACAGCTGCTGGCAGATACGTCTATGCAGGCCTCATTCTGGGCTTTCTATAATTGCCACCTACAATATGTGAGGAAAGCACCCAGCCTAATTCACTTTAATGTTCATCCCAGCCTTAAGAATAAGCATGATTCCTTGGCAAGGACCCTTGGCCCAGTTAACCGTTTGAAACACGTATCAGTTCTATCGGCTTCTAGATGTGTGTAGTGTAGACCAAAAAGTCTGACCTGAATGCGAACAAGATGCTCACAGTGATTCTGTCTCAGGGATGCAGCTTTTACTCAGGCAGATTAGTATCTTCATAGAGATTATTCCTTTGCTGTTTGAAAAAAATGTACCAATCAATCACAAAATGCTTATATAAAATGCTCTTAGCCTGGCATAATTGTATACACCCATAATATGAACATTTAGGGAGCGGAGGCAGGGGAACTGGGCGTTTGAGACCGGTCTGGGCTATGTAGAGAGAGCTTGCCTTAAGAATAAAAGAACCCCTTCTAAAATAGAACACTTTTCCCAATTCACGGATATGTGCACAACTCCCGTTATTCAGCAAATCCATATCAAACAGCTCCCAGGTACAGGTTCCTGATGATATAGTTGTTAGAGCATTCTCCTGTTTCACAGAGCTCAGACTTTTCAGAGGACAGATGTTCATAGATACGTTTAAACACTTGCTAAGAGCTGGAGTCGAGTGGCTATCTCCAGGATCTTGTGTGCCCCAAACACGTAAAGCAATGACCAGCAGTGTGCTGTGGCTAATGCCGCAGGTGGTGGCTGGGAGGGCGTGGCCACCTTAGCCGGGTAGTCATGGTGAGCCTCACATGTGGGCTGAGGCGTGCATGTCAGGAAGCAAACAGGCCCTGAGCAGAATTAACTGAAGAGGAGAAACTGGGAAGACCCGGCAGTGAGCAATCAAGGAGCAAAACCAACAAGAGGCTGTTGGAGAAAGGAGGAGGCAGAGGCAAACAGGGTGACTCTGGTCACCAGTAGCTGTGAATAGGAAGGAGATCCCACACCTCCAGCGGCTTAGATCTGGCAAGGGTTCCACCAGCTGCTGAGTTGACTGTACCCTGGGGGAGACAAGAGTGTAGGCAGGATCACCAGCCTGGCAGTGGTCGAGAGAATCTAGGGGTAGGCTGGGGAGATACTGAAAACCTCAAATTTGGGGCATGTTTTTATTTTAAAGGTGAGCAAAAATCAATATGGGGGAGTGTTCTGATTTCCATCAAGGAGCTACTGTCCTCAGAATACAGTTAAGAATATTGCTGACTCCTCTGGAAACCTGTCCCCTCGTGTCTATGACAGACTCCCGGAATTTTAGATTGACAGAGACTTTTCCAGCTTCCCTTGTGACTAGGAGTGACCGCATGCCTCAGTTCTGGCCTACAGGAAGGGAGTGAATGGCAAGACGGGCAGCTTCTAGAAGAACCCCTAAGGATACAGGGAATCCTCCACGCTTCCTTCAGGCTGCGTGCTGCATTAACCCAGCTTCGCGAATCACTGGGGCCTGGCAGAGTAGCCAGATGGAGGGACCATCCTCAGAAGGACCTCACGGGGACCTTGGTGTCTGCGTGATCCGTCTTCCATCACCTCCCATGTGCAACAAACGGGGAGCATTAAGGTCATTGTCTTGCAGTCAGGTTGCCACATTTGATTAGTTATTGGTGTATTGACCTACTTATGATTGCTCCCAGATATGTATTCTCTCTTTTTTGCAGAGGTGTGTGTGTGTGTGTGTGTGTGTGTGTGTGTGTGTGTGTGCGCATGCGCGCTGTCTTTTTGAGACAGAGTCTCACTGTATAGTACTGGCTGGCCTAGAGCTCTCTATGTACACTATGCTGATCTGAATGACTCTGTAGAGTTCTGAGATTAAAGGCCATTTTACTAAGCGCACAGCTGTGGATTCTTAGTGTCTGTCATCATATCGTATGCAGCCGGCACTCAACTAATCTCTCCTGAATCATTCACAAATCCCCTGAGAGCGGTAATGTGTCATCATGCAATGGCTGAGCCGTTAGTCATAGCAATTTTCTGGACATAATTTTGAGTTATCTTTGGTTTATAACCCCGAGTTTCATGAGTTTCTATATATAGTGGCTACTACACACGAGAGAAGACAATTGAAGAGCCGTGTATGAAGTGAGCGATAATAGAGGTTCCTGTCTGAAATCCCTCCGGAAGGAGGACGATCCTGCCGTGAGGCCGTCTTGGGATACACAGTGAGACCCAAGTCAAGCAAAACAAGCCACAGCTTTCTGCCAGAACCGCCACACATCTATCAGGTAATGTGAGCAAAGACGCTCAGAGGCTCTCCTTTCTAGTAACCACAGAAACCTGAGTTATTAAGAGAGAAAACAGCCTTTTCATTCTGCCCCAGTTTTAATGAAAAGAGCCTCCGGGGACACGCGCGCATGCGCAGTGCAGGCCGCCGTCATTCCTACAGGAGCACGGCTTCCTGAGGGCTAGCCTCATAGCCTGGAAACTGAATCCCGACAGCAAATGTAAAAGAAACGCTCACAACACGCTCTTGAAATATATTCATGGCGGTCAGCAACGAGACTGAACTCCCTAGGCAACTGTTGGCACTGCATAGTCCTTGCGGCAATTGGTTTCCTTGCTGTAGACAGTGTCTCTCTACCAAGAAAAGGTCCTCACGAGGCACGTTCTCACACGGGTGATCACACACCGAGCTTCATGAGTGACGTGGCAGTTGGCAAAGAAAGTACCAAATGTTCCACCTGCATGGTAACACAAGGAGAACCAACAGCGCCTAAATCTTACTTAAGTCCTTCCCCCTCCCCCCACTTTCTTTTCCAAAAACACTTTTAGTATAATCGAGCAGAATCCATAGGCGCACCTAACACGGTCTTCACTGCTGTTTGGGGCAGAAGTTACAGAAAGATTTAAAAAATAATAATAATAAAAATACCACGAGCCACGAAACTGGGCTACAATTGCTGCAGCTACAAAGAATTTGCTAGTTTATGAATTCTGGTAGAGGAAATGAAATCTAAAGCAGAGACAAATCACAGTGTCTAACAACCAAGTAGCAACGGAACCGACTGGATTGGTTTGCGACTGCCATTAAGAAAACAAACACGTAAAAGCACACTGCGCATGCTCGATTTGCGCCGCATTCTGAATTCGCAAAGGTCTTCTGTCCCCTTCATAGTCACTACTATCAGGCATCTGAGAGAAAAGGATCCCTTTCTGGGAAGCATTGTATGTGGTCATCGGGATGTCTTACAGAGGTGTGGCTGAGGAGGAAATGAAGGAAGGAGAATTGGAAACACACTGAGAAGACCAGGGCAGGGTCCCAGAAAGAACAGGGCTCATGGAAGCCTCATCAAACGCCTGGACGGTCCTCTGCTGGGCGGCTTTTCGTGAATGCAGAGAAGGCAGAGTATTGCTGGACTGAAAATGGTCCAGACGGTGCATGAGGCTGGGGAGATGGCTTGGTGTACTGTGAAAATATGAGAGTCCGTTTGGAGTCCCAGAACCCATGTGAATGGCACATGGGTTGCTCTGTAGTTCCCGCCTCTGAGGACAGAGACGAGCATCCCTGGAGTAAGCTAGCTGCGAGACTAGTCACAGCCACGATCTCTGTGTTTGACTGAGGAACACTGACTGACTCAGTGAATGAGGTGGAAGAGCAATGGGAAACGATCATCAACCTCTGACCTTTGTGCGCGCATGCGCACACGCACACACGTATGCACGCCTGCACGCAAACACCAGGGAGAGCTGGAAAAGGGGCAGAAAGTTACAAGGACCACAACAACATGACATTGGAACCAAACCACTATAACCTGGAAGAATGTGAACAGCAGTGAGCCTCTGACTGGGTACTGGAAGAATCAAGTCAAGCGCAGTCAAATCTGCCATAGTGGGAGGGCTTTGGGAGGACTTCCCTCGCTGAAACACAAAGAGGCCAGAGTCTGGCGGTGCATTCTTGTCTGGCGCAATTAGATCTGTGCCCTGGAGTTCGTGATGGTTGGTGTGTGTTCAGTCTAATACCATGATGGATCTAGGCAGCCACGGGGGCGATTGGTGGTGCAGCTTTATTAACACCCTCAGTCCGGTCGGTCTCACTGGAGTGTGGACTCACGGCATGAAGAGGGCCACCAGACCTCCCACAGTTTGTGGCCCTAAGCAGAGATGTTTCCATTTCTAAATGGCAAAGTAAGCAACTCGTTCTTTGGCCACAGAGCAAATCAGTGAAAAACAGCCGCTTTCTCAGAGTCTCTCTGGCCAGCATTATGGGAGATGCTTCTGAGTTCTGCTACGAGCTCAAGAAGAAAGACGCTTCATCTTTTCTTGATTTTTCATCATTGGCTCCAGGGCTAAGAGCAAGCCCAACAGCCCCCTGTATTCCGCTAGGTTTCAGCTTAACCAAGTTCGCTGGTTTGTCTTACCAGTCAACTTGACGGAAGGTAGATTACCTTCAAAGAGAATCTTCATAAGGAATAATCTAGATCAGGTTGGCCTGTGGGCACGTTTGTGGGACATTGTCTTGATTCATAATCTATATAGGAAGACACAGCCTACTGTGGGCACTGTCATGCCCTTGAATAGCACACTAAAGGAGAACACTAGCTACAACCAATCACACAAGGATGCGTTGCTTACTCTTCCTTTGCTCTTGGCTGTGGATATTACGGGACTCGCTTCTTGAGTTCCTGCCTTGACATTTCAGAAATGATGGGTCGTAATGGGGAGTTTTTACTAATAAACACCATCTCCCTTGAGTCGCTTTTTATCAGCATATTTTATTCCGGCAGCATAAATTAAACAAGGACATTGATTGGACGAGCCTGGTTAGCAGGTGAGAAGACAGAGAAGCTGTGTTCTTTAATGTATCATTTTCATTTGGCCAGTGATTCTTCTCTGGCTCTTCCCCAATTACTAGTCGCTAAATCCATATATATCAGCTCACCCCCAAATAGGAACATGACCACAAAGAACCACAAAACTTCCAAGGCTTAGGTATTCATGTTCAGCAAGAGCACAATATCAAGCTAACGGCTTCTCTTTCAAAAGGGGTGTTCCTGGTAGCCGCATCAGGGACAGAGTGAATCCAAAAACCCCAAAGGGGAATCACTGGGTAGGAGCTCTCTCCCTTTGCCAGATGCTACGAGTAACAAAATCATGGGTATTGCCACTCACAGAGACCTACAGTTCAGAGGGCTCGTTGGAGTTATGGACCTTGTGGTGGTTTAAATAGGAATGGACCCCACAGGCTCATTTAGGGAGTGGCATTAGGCTGGAAAGGTGTGGAGGAGGCTGGAATGGGTGTGGCCTTGTTGGAGGAAGTGTGTCACTGAGGGTAGGCTTTGGGGTTTCAAATGTTCAAACCAGGCCTAGTCTCTCTCTCTCTCTCTCTCTCTCTCTCTCTCTCTCTCTCTCTCTCTCTCTCTCTTCCTGATGCCTGTGGATCCAGAGGCTCTCTGCTAACTCTCCAGTACCATACCTTTCTGCATGTCGCTCTGCTTCCCACCACAACAGTAATGAACGACATCCCTGAACTGTGAACCAGCCCAGATGGAATGTTTTCCCTTTAAAGAGTTGTGGGGTCATGGTGTCTCTCCACAGCAATAGAACACGGGCTAAGGCAGACACCAAAGTAGAGGGAATGCTTGAGGATGGTGACTTGTGGATTAGCCCACAGAAAAAGTCAAACAGAAGTTCAGAATTCCCCAGGAAGGCACATCCTGAGTCTATTAAAAAAAAATGATAGCATTGTTTTCCTTGAGCACAGACAAAATTGAGTGTGGTGATCGCACGAGGTGGTTCTGAGAAATCTCAGTTGGCTAAGGCCCCTGTTTTGGTTAGGACCATGCCAGCGGCTCCTGATAATGAAGGTGTGGTAACACTTTCGTTACAGAGGTTACGCTGAGGCTTTTGACTTGCCCACAGTCAGAGCATCGTCTGTAGAATGAATGAATGGATTTGACAGCTAAGAGGAGGGGGACTCTAAATCCCAACGCACAGAGACAACTAGATTCAGTTGTTCCCATGGCACCGAATACTGAGGCATTGTGCTAGCTACACAGTCTGTTTCTGTGTTCGCAGACCACCTTGGGGCTTGAAGGTCGAGACTCACACTGCATGGCCTCCGTGTGGGACCTGGCATATTCCTCCAGCGGCACCTCAGCTTCTCAGACACCACTCAGGTTAATGTGTTCCATTAGCGGTCTCTACCCACAGCTCTTCTAAGGAGCATCTTCCAGCTAGCTAAGGGACGGGCAAGTGGAGCACCGATGCCTGGGGAGGCCGCAATGTAGAAGCAGCCAACAACAGAACACTGGACTGATTCCAAAGACCCCATCTCAAAGCTGCCTTTGAACCCCGCCCAACCCCATTAGCGGAATCTCCACAGCTTCCGCGGCTTCCTGTCGCTAACGCAGTCACAACGGTGTGGTGCTCTCTCCAAGATTTTCCAACGCCCTGACTGAGAAGGGGGTGTGTGTGTGATCTTTAACTCCCACGGAGACAGGAAGGTCTCGGTTCCGTTTCTAGTACTTTCTCCTTAACATGGGTGGCTGAGGTCAGGGGAGGAGGGAGGGAGGGAGGGAGGAAGACCGTTTTCTCGTTATCACCCAACAACCTCTTACCTGTTTTATGAGGCTGAGCAGTAAGAAAGCCCAGCTGTTGCTGCGCTTTCTTAATAAGCGTCCCAGAGCCACCCCTTCTTATTTTCTAAGCAGACCGGCCCCAGTTCTAATGGCTTCCTGACCGCATGAGCAGCCGGAACAGCTTTCCTACTGAAATGGATACCCCTAACTTTTCTGAGAGAACAAAGGATGATTGTGGCTATTACCGCGGAGGAGGTTTGAGGCTGACTCCTTAGTTGGTGAGAAAGCATGCCTAATCCGAGGGGAGTTTGCGACCATCTCTGAACCTCTTCCAAAGATTCAAGTTGCAATCACCTTCCCGGTCTTTTCAGCAGACCGTAAAGAAGGGGACAGTTTATTCCCTGTAAACTAACATTTGTCTGCTCACTATGAGCTTCTAGGGATTTTCTCTAAATCCTGTTTATTGACAATGCATGCAAGGTCCTCATCGTTCTCTTATAAAGGCAAGTCTGCATCCTACAGTTGTTGTTCAAATGGAGTCAGCCCACGACACACAGAAAGAAGCTCTCAGCACAAAGGAGATTTCTTTGTCTCAGAAGAACAAAGGAGAGGGAATAAGAGACAAAGACAGGGGAGACAGGGAAAATGATCAAGGGAGAGGGGGATGGGATGCCCAGAGGGACAAGGGACTGCCTCTGGACAGAGAGGAGGCAGACATGGGTAAATGGCGATTTATAAAGGGAAAAGGGGAAACCCGTGCTACAATGGGTTGGTTTGCTGTATTTGGACATGTTAATTAAGGCAGCCAAAGGGGCTTTTGATTATTGAACTTCAATACTTTGATAGTTGGACCTGGGTGATCAGCCTCAGGAGGGGGAAGGGGCCAGATAAAGGATTAGATTTTGGCGGCTAGCTTTAGGAACATAATTGGTGTGGGAGAATTGTCTGTATTCTGTCAATCATATTTTAATAAAATGCTGATTGGCCAGGCAGGCAGTATAGGCGGGAAAGCCAGACAGGAAGTAGGGGTGGAGCAAAGAGACTGGGAGTATTCTGGAAGTAGAAACTCTCTCAGCACTCCTGTGCAGACCACCGAAGAGGCAACATGTAAGCTGTCACACTGAGAAAGGTACTGAGCCCATGTGGCTAACATAGATAAGGATAATGGGGTAATATATGTTATAAGAGTTAACAAGAAGCCTGACCTAATGGGCCAATCAGTTTATAACCTTATGGAGTCTTGTGTGTGATTTTCTTTGTTGCTTGCCAGCTGTTGGGGTACTGGGAGGGACAGAAACCCCAACAAGCCAGCCCTTATGTTACACATAATCTAACAGTTTTTAGCAAGGGGAGAAAGGTAAAAGGCAAAGCATGCTGGCACCATGTTCGCCATGCTCGGGCCAGCTAGAGCCCTTCACCAACCGTGGCAGATCTGCCATGTATCAGGCTTTCCAACTTGCTGTGGTTAAATACAGGCTGGAAGAGAACCCAAGATTATAATAGAAGAGGTAGAGGATCATCTTAGACCTACATGATAGGTCCACCAACTGGGACCAAGTATTCAAATGTATGAGACTATGGGGGCATTCTTATTCAAACCACCATAGGAAGCTAACAGTCAGTAAGCATGCACTCCTCTCCAAAGCACCACACCTGGGATGAAGTTTGACATTCCGGTTAAATTTCATTGGATGGCTAACTCTCTTTCCTAATATTCTAGATCTGATACAGGACCTACGAATCATATAAGTGGTTGGCCTATTAGCTCAGGCTTATTAACTCTTACATCCTACATTAACCCATAATTCTTGTCTGTGTCAGCCATGTGACTTGGTACCTCTGATCAGCGAGGCATTCTCATCTTGCTTCCTCTGCGGCTGGGTGACAACTGCAGACTGAGCCTTTCCTCTTCCCAGAATTCTCCTGTTCTGGTCGCCCCGCCTCCACTTCCTGCCTGGCTACTGGCCAATCAGCGTTTTATTAAAGCAATACAAGTGACAAATCTTTACAGGGTAGAAGACCATTGTCCCACAGGAGCCGTATACCGTAGCTTGGCTGGACCTTAAGGTCCTTCTAGTTTGGACTTGTGACGACTGGAACGGCAGCTGTGTGCCACCACACTAGGCTTTAGAAATTTTGAAAATGATAACTCTCAGTGCTTTATTTATTCGTGCAATGAATATGTGTCCCATGGCAAGAGTATGGTGGCCAGAGGACAATTCCTAGGAGTCAGAGAGGCTTGGCGATAGGTACTCCACCTACTGACCCATTTTGCAAGCCCTGACTGTCACTATTTTTTAAAGTCTTGTGTACATTTAAAATATTTAAGTACTCAAAAGTATTTTTATTTTATTTTATTTTATTGAGATAGGGTCTCTGTATTATATAACTTTGGCAGTTCTGGAGCCTGTTCTGTAGGCTGGCCTTAAACTCAAAGTGATCCACCTACCTCTGCCTCCTAAATGCTGAGACCAAAGGTGTGTGCCACCATGCCCAGTTTAAATTTTAAAACAGTGGTTAAGAGCACTGGCTGCCCTTCCAGAGGAACTGGGTTTGATTTCCAGCAACCACATGGTGGATCACAGTTGTCTATAACTCTAGTCTCACTGGTCGGTGGTGGTGCACACCTTTAATCCCAGCACTCGGGAGGCAGAGGTAGGCAGATCTCTGTGAGTTCGAGGCCAGCCTGGTCTACAAGAGCTAGTTCCAGGATGGGCTCCAAAGCGACAGTGAAACCCTGTCTCGAAAAACCAAGAAAGAAAGAAAGAAAGAAAGAAAGAAAGAAAGAAAGAAAGAAAGAAAGAAAGAAAGAGAAAATCCTCTAGTCTCAGCAGCTCCCATGCCCTCTCCTGGCTTTCCAATGCCAGGCACCCAAGTAGCAAAACATCCAGACATAAAACTTTCTTCTGAAGTGCATTATCCACATAGTGTTGAAGTTTGTATGCTCTTTTGGATTTGAGTGGAATTTTAAAGAAAATACAAAATGAAATTTGGAAGTTGGCAGATACAGTTGATTTAGTTTTAAATTGATGAGGATGGGATAAAAGAAGGGCGCATGAAGCTTTGAAAAACATATGGAGAAGTCTCCAGCAATGTGCACATGAAATACGATAACAGTGATCTAAAGCACATTCCTCTAAACTGTGATTATAATATCATCACCTGTAGGTTGTCTATTTGAAACCAGAGACGTGGAACGCGCAGTGGATGCATCCGCTGGCCCCCACTAGGTGCCCCAGATCCAGCAGATTCCAGTTACCATGGCATCTGAGGAACCTGAGGAGACTGCAGAGTATCTGGACTGGTCAGCCCGAGCTTCAAGAGATGGAAAATGGGCTGTAAATTAGGGATTGGCACAGAAGGAAGACCCCCTTCCCTTAGGAGATGAACTTTGAGGAAGGATATTACCAATGGCTACAAAGACCTCTGTGGCTAGGCTCAGGGTGCTGGCCGTTAGTGTCCAACTTTAATCCTGGAAGGGCCCTCAGTCAGGACGTGGAGTGGGGCTAGGAAGCCTGGTCAGTGCTGACGTCTCATCTGTACTTCATAATATGGCCATGGTACGGCATAGGCTGTGTCTGTCTGAAAGGGGGGAACGCTTTCCAAAATGGTGTCGTGCTGCTTGGTTTTATTGACAACTTGACATGACTTAGCGGGAATCTCAGTGAAGAGCTGCTGAGATCAAGTTGACCTGTGGACGTGTCTTGACAGCTAACTGATGCAGGAAGACCCGGTACACCGTGGGTCACACTGTTGCCTAGGCTAGGACCCGAACTGTATAAGAACAGAGAAAGCTAATTCAGAGCAGGCAGGCAGGGCAGGCACTTGCTTCTCCTTTCTCTTGACCCTGAAGGTGGCGCTACCCAATCTCTCAAGCCCCTGCAGCTGTTACCTCCTGTACTATAGCCTAGAATTCTAAGCCAAATTAAACCCCCTTTCCCCTAAAACTGCTTTTGGTAGAGTGTTTTGTCATAGCAACAGACATGAAACTAGAACAGGATCCGAGATGGAGAGGGTACCATTTCATACCTACACAAAAGGCCTCTGTAGGCGGGCTATGGCTGTGAAGAATGGCCACACTCGAACGCTGGAGCGCTAAAACTCAGAGCGCCCATTGAAATTCTAGGAAAGTAGTTTGATGATAAATAAAAGATGGCATAACTTCATACAGTGGGTAGTAAACATATGGAACTCATTATCCTCAAGATGTTGCAGAGTCCACAAATATAAATAGGATAAAGAAAGATTTAGATAAATCCACGCTTGTTAGATTCCTGTGAGCGGCTAGCGTATTGCTGGAAACACTCAGGGAACATGTCCAAATGCTTTTAGGAAAAGCACCGTGTTTATATTCAAAGTGCCCAGCAGATCCGGGGCCACAAACTGAGCACACGGACTGGCTGCTCAGAGAGAATCTCAGGGAAATCAACCACAACCAAGTTTTCAAAAACCTGGGTGTTACTCTGCTGTGTCGGAGAGATCCCAAGCTCTCGATTTTAGTGCGGGCTTTAACGCCATCTCAAAACAAGTTTTCTTCTTGCCTTTTCCTGATAACCTGGATCTGTGATGAATACCGATTACTCCTGGGCTATAAGAAAGCGCTTTCTTAGCCCAGGGTGACCACTGGGACCTGGGATGCCACAAATTCAGTTTGGACTTCAAATTCCGTGTTCGGCCCTCTCCCCTGTTTCTTGGACGTCTGTTTTCACGGTGGAAAAGGAGCTCTTCTTTCTTGTGTTGCAGTAGGAGGTCCCTCCATCTCCCTAGCCCCAGAGAACCGATCCATCTAACAATCTCAAGTGAACGTTGTGGGGGAGAAGCACATTTTGGTACCACTGTTGACTTAGTATGCAGAGGAGTTGACTCCCACGCTTGGGGAGCTTCAGGCCCATTCTGAATCCTCCCAGGAATATGTCTGCTTCATTCCCATCACTGAACTCAATGCAACCGCAGAGGCAGAGGAAAAGCATCTGAAGTGCTGGCCTGTAGCCCATCTCCAGATGCGGAAGGTGTTATTTTCTTCCTCCAGCCTAAGGCCCACATCTCCGATCATCATTTATTGACACCAGCATGTTGCTCCTTTCCTTTTCCCAAAACGATGAGTTCAAGAATTCAGGGACTTGTTCTGCAGGGCTCAGGAGGGCAGTGCATTGAGGCACAGTAATCCAGTCTCGACGCATTAACGCTACAAAGTCTAGCTCGTACCCTGTGCGCTCTTGTCCGCCGGCATAAGGTGCCATTCCCTTCCCCTCCCGAAGTCTCCCGGTTTTGTTTCTGAACGACAATGCGTGCAAACTGCCTCTAAATGAGTAAATGGTACTGGCCCAGTATAATGTAAATTCTCACTTTAAAGAAATCTAGCATTTGTCCATGAGAAACATTGTGCAATTCTATGAGCAGAATCCTGATAATAGTTGTTTGACAATTCAGAGTCCCGATGCTTGGGAAGCACTAGGTCAGAGCAATGCCTTGGCTTTGTTTGAACACCTATGTGACGTGACTCATCTGCTGGTTCTCATGAACTATCTCTTCTAAAGGTAAATTCCAGATACCATCTCTAGGGCCAAAACATCACCAATAATTTTTAAAGTCGTAGGGATTTCCCCTTCCTCCTGTTCATCATTTCCGACAAGCTTAAAGTGGAGTTTCAATTCAAGCTGCTCCTTAGCAGAGTGTCATGTTCAATGCGTTCTAAAGCAAGCTTTACATAATTTGCTTTTTATACTCCAGCACCTCAAAGTTCAGGACATGGCTTATAAGCTGCAGCTTCTTGTCGAGCAGATTCGTCCTGTAGTTGCCTCTCAGTTACAAGGGGACTTGATTCATTCGAGAACAAGCTTGCAGACCCGACATCTCTCAGGAGAAGATCTGTAAAAGGCCAGCAAGCCTTAATCATGGCAGCTGCCCTCATAATCAGGGGAACGAAAATCGAAACCACAATGAGATACCAACTCACCCCAGTTAGAACGACGATCACCAAAGAGAAAAATGACAAATGCTGGCAAGGATGGTGAGAAAGAGGAACCATTTTTGGTGGAATTAGAAATTAATACAGCTTTGAGGGAAACCCGTTTGGAGTCTGGTCAAGAAACTAGCAATAGAATTATGGTATGATCCAGCAACCACACTACTGTTTATATGCCCAAGGAAAACAAGTAAGAGGGTGTCCAAAGTCTCTCATTCCCTGCACATCATCCAGCTGTGGCTCTCTGTTACTTGCTATTGGGGTGGTTTGAAAAGAAATGGCCCCCATAGGCTCATAAAGAGCGGCACCATTAGGATATGTGGTCCTGCTGGAGTAGGTGTGGCTTTGTGGGAGGAAGTGTGTCACTAGAGGTGAGCTCTGAGGTCTCAGGAGCTCCAGCCAGACCCAGAAGCTCCCTGTCTCTTCCTGCTGTCTGTGCATCCAGATGTAGAATGCCCAGCTCCTTGTCCAGCACCACCATATCTGCCCGCACACCTCCATGCTTCCCGCCATGATGACAATGGACGAGACCTCTGAAACGGAAAGCCAGTCCCAAATTGATGTTTTCCTATATAAGAGTTGCCGTGATCATGGTATCTCTTCACAGCAAGGGACACCCTAGCTAACACAGCGCTCTGTTGCAAAAAGCAGTCTTTCTAAGGGAAGTCAAATGAGGCATTGGTCTATGGGTACAGTAATATGTCATTAGGAGTCCCTCTAGCAGAATAATAGTACTAGATTTTGCCTTCGGCGCATGACCTATCTAGTCTCAGGTTCGTGGTCACTTTAGAAGCGTCTGGTATGGGTTCAATCTCATTGTATGGGCTATGAATCCAGTTTTAAGCTGTGGTTGTTCACACCTATTAACATTTGTGCCAGTATGTCTTGCAGGCAGGTTGCTTGTGAAGGTCACAGGCGTTTTAGCCTGGGTGACATTAGTGATTCCTTTCCTTCCAGCAACACGATGCTAGCCTGTACGAGCGAGGCTTCTGGTCACACCCTAGCCCCGTTTCCCCACGTCTGATGAGTTAAGCAAGAAGTGTCTTCAGTGATAGGGCCTTCCCAGCAGTCGTAGAGAGTAAACAATAGCCTTAACAATACTCTGTGGGGCTTGGGCGATCCATGGACCCCTTCGACCAACAAGTCAACAAGAGATAGCCCCTTCCTGGCAGTGGAGGCTTTACTTGGTGGTATGAGATGTCTAGTTAAGACACTTTCTTCCCCATCACATGGTGACTCTGTTAGGTTCCTCTCACGTCTTGGTATGTTTCAGGAAGCTTCTGCAGCGGTGTGTTTCCGCGTGGTTTTCCAGAAGGTCTGTCGGTTGTCCTTACTCCCATTCCCTCCCATCCTTCTCTCCCATCCCCCCCATTTAATCCTGCTTTAGTTTTGCTTTTATCTCTTTATATATTTATATATAAATATAGAATATATTTACTATATTCTAGGTCCCCTTTCTTTGGAAATTCCCTCTCCCATGCCTGGTCCCTTACTAGATATCTAAACTCTGTGATCAAGAAGCACACATGTCAAACACCTAAGTTCTAACATCCACACAGAAGAGAAAACACGGAACATCTATCAGTTTGTGTCTGGGTTACCTCACTCAGGAAGAATGTTTGCCTTTGCAAATCTTATAATGCCATTGCTTCTTAACAACCAACTAATGCTCCATTGTGAGTTATTTTTTATTACCAGTCATCAGTTGACGGACACATGGACTTCACACGATGCCCTTCGGTTCGTCTCGTTTTCTTCATTATGTGACTACTTTCTTCTTAGTGGCTGGATAATATTCTGCATGTGTATATGTGTGACATTCTTTATCTGCTCATACACTGAGAGAGTAACGAGTGTGACTAAGCTACCGTGACTAAGGACAGAGGGAACGTGGGCACGCTATTGCGTGTTGACTTAGAGTCCTCTGGGTATAGTCTCAGGAGTGCTATAGCTGCATTATATGACAAGTTCATTCTCGGTTTTTAACCTGTATCTTCACCAGTGTTCGGTGCGCCACCACCCCCTTCCTGACAGCCATCTCAACTGGCATGGAACCAGCACAGCTTCCCTTTGCATTTCCCTGGAGGCTAAAGACACTGAATGGTTTTCACGTGTGTCTTGGCCACTTGTACTTCTTTTAAGAACTATTTGCGGCCTGGCAGGGGTGGCGCACACCTTTATTTATTCCCAGCACTCAGGAGGCAGAGGCAAGCGGATCTCTGTGAGTTCGAGGCCAGCCAGGCCTACAAGAGCTAGTTCCAGGACAGGCTCCAGAGCTACAGCGAAACCCTGTCTCAGAAAACAAAAGCGCTATTTGTTCAGTTTATTCCCCATTTATTGATTGGATCATCTGTTCTTTTACTCCTTATTTTGGTTTGTGTTTTTTAGTTCTTTATGTATTAATCTCCAGCAGGATGAAGAGCTGGCAAAGACTTCCTCCTGTTAGGTAGGTGTCTCTTTAGTCTGTACTATTTCACTAGCTCTACAGAACTTTTAGTTGGGTGCAGGTCCTTTTGTCAATCAGGTTCTTCAGCTCCTGGGGCCATTTTTGGCAAACCTTTGCCTGTGCCAATGCATACCTAGAAGCCCCTCCCCCACCCCATCACCATATTTTCTACTTGAAGCTTCAAAGTTTCAGGGTTTACATATGGTCTAAGAGCTCCGTTTGAAGAAATGCTGCCTGCCCTGTGTTCTTGGTGCCCAAGGGTTTGCAGAAAAATGCAGATA
This sequence comes from Myodes glareolus, assembly GCF_982192425.1. Taxonomy (NCBI): domain Eukaryota; kingdom Metazoa; phylum Chordata; class Mammalia; order Rodentia; family Cricetidae; genus Myodes; species Myodes glareolus. The sequence continues at coordinate 34,860,419 of NC_142052.1, read as the reverse complement.
GCATGACTGGACCTAGAAGAGATTATCCGTTAGTATTTTATTAGATATTAGATACCATATCAACTTATTTTAGTCAATTTTCCTTCTTTGGTGGTCAAGAGTGGCAAATGACTTCTTAATCCAGATCCAAATATCTCGATGTTTTCTTCCAAATCATACTTAATTGATAGCGTTTCTCCCCTAGAGACATATAAAATGATGATGTCTGTGCTTCAGAGAAACAGTGACGCTCACAGAGCAATCGGCTGCACCCATCTGTGCCTATGCTCTTAGAGGAACCTTGTTCTTCGTGAGCAGTTCTGGCTGGAGGAGTATGAGTAGAAAATGGTCTGTGTCATGTCAAGGTCAAAGCACGGGGAAACCAGCTTAGTTCCCAATGTCCTTCCTCACACAGTGGTAGAAATGGAAGCCTTCCGTAGAAAAGATGGGACCTCGATCCGAATGCAGCTGCTGGGTGACTGAACAAAGGTAAGGCTCCAACCGGCCTCCCGTATGAAAGAAACTTCTGTTAAACATTTCCCTGGTGTAGTAAGAGGGCTGGCTTGTTGGGGTTTCTGTCCCTCCTGGTACCCCAACAGCCGGCAAGCAACAAAAAAAATCACACACAGGACTCCATAAGGTTATAAACTGATTGGCTCATTAGGTCAGGCTTCTTGTTAACTCTTATAACTTATATTAACCCATTATTCTCATCTATGTTAGCCATAATGGCTCAGTACCTTTTCCAGCGGGGGCAGCTTACATGTTGCTTCTTCAGTGATCTGCGCAGGAGTACTGAGAGAGTTTCTACTTCCAGAATACTCCCAGTCTCTTTGCTCCACCCCTACTTCCGGTCTGGCTTTCCCGCCTATACTGCCTGCCTGGCCAATCAGCATTTTATTAAAATATGATTGACAGAATACAGACAATTCTCCCACACCACCCTGGAATCTGAGGGCTGCTTCGACCACTTCAAAGCCTTACTCAGTCTTACTACAATGCAGTCCCTGAAACAGACAATGACATCTCACATCGGTGGATATAACGCATGGGCAAATGGGCAGGACGCTGGTAAATGTCCACCAACCAGTTGCGCTGGTTGACACAGGCTAGAATCGTTTGGGAAGAGAGACAAAATTGAGAAAATGCCTCTGTAAGATTTGCCTATAGGCGCCAGAGGGGGTGGTGGCACACGCCTTTCATCCCAGGAGGCAGAGACAGGTGAATCTCTGTGAGTTCACAGCCTGGTCACTACAGAGTGAGTTCCAGGACAGCCAGGGCTACACTGAGAAACCCTGTCTCGAAAAAGAAGAAAAAATAAAGTTTGCCTAGAGGAAAGTCTGCAGTACATTTTCTTAATTAGTGACTGACATGAGAGGGCCCAGCCCACTGTGGCATTCTGGGTCCTTCCAACCTGGACAGCTGGTTCTGAAGATATAAGAAAGCAAGCTGAGCAAGCCGGTAAGCAACACACTCCACGGCTACTGCTTCCTTCCTCTCTCGCCTCTAGACTCCTGCCATGGCTTCTGTGGGTGACAGACTTATGTCAGAACACAGTCCAAGCATGGAGTCCAGTGAGGAGAATCCGGAATGCTTGTGAGAACCCTCCAAGAAGACAGGACAGGAGTCTTGTGACTTCAGTTTCTTTAAAACATGGACTTGTTCTTGGAATGTGTTCTGCTCCTCCCAGCTTGAGCAAACAGGAGTGAGTTTACTTCAGATTACTCATTATTGCTTGCGGATGTTATCTGATTTAATATTTAAACCGTTCTTCGATCCCTCTGTAGAAAAACACGGGTTTTGTTGGTGTGGCTTCTTACATACCGCTTGAACTCACGAGAACACTACTCAGGTGACCGTTTTTAACACACCAAGGATAAGCTGTCCGAGGCTCTGAATGACGCCGGCCATGGCCTGAGACTTTGGTTGGCTCCTTTCTCCCAGGTTCCACAACTTGGAGAACAGTGACAGACTTAACAAACCCGTAAGGTGAAATAAACTCTTTCCTCCTCAAGCCGCTTTGGAACACAGCGTTTCATCACAGCAACAGAAACCCGAATTTGAACACCAGTCCTTGTGAGCTCGAGGGGCCCTTGGCTTATGTCATTTGACGATTTCGTGGTTCTCTACTGCAATTGCTGTCAAGTCACCAATGTGCCGTTACCAAGGTAACAGCTGTCTGTTGTATGGCATCTCCCTAACTCCGCCTTCCTCTTCCCATGCTATAGGCCAAGCCAGTTCTTTATTCCTTCACCAATAAAAGCAACACACAGACCTCCCACACCAGCTGTCTCTTAGGAGCCAATTACAATCCGGCCCAACACAACACCAGACACACGGGAAACGTCTCGTGAGTTTCTCTTGTTCTTTAACGCTCCTCTTGATTAGGATACATCTCTCTCTCTATGCATCCCCCTTTGGTCCATATCTTTAAAGGAGCCATGTGCACTTAGTACTCAAACGTCAGTGAGCATCTCCAACAGGGCAGGGCGCGAAGAAAGAGTCGTTGGAATGTCAGACTCACATGCACACATTTAGACTGTACCCAGTTAAAAATCTCTCCCTTGTCACGGACACTAGAAGAAACGAAAAGCGTGTGAAGTAGCCATTGGCAGTTCTATCAGCCCTCTGGCGGCATGGCCAGCAAGCTTCGTTTAGTTGTTTTTACGTAGTAAGGCAGTTTGTCATTTAGACACACTTTCTAATTGCCATGTAAGCATTTTATTGTTTTATGGGTCATGTGTAACTCATTAGACTGTCTTCTACTTCAAATAATGACAGAATTTCAGTAGTCAGCTTTTTTTTTTTCACATAGAACCTTTTATTTTTAGTACTGCGAATACCAAAGACATCAAACTAGGTCATTGACCTCCTAAGTGAAATGCATAACTTTAACGACATCTATTTTGCCAAGTTGGGGAACATTTTAATAAGTCTTGGTATTTAGTTTGGTCCAGATGGGCAATGCTGTTGGAGAAGGAGGTTGTGGGTAAGCTTAACACAGCTTAAAACACAAGGATGCCTGTTTGTGACTCCCTATTGTGAGATAAGAAACAGAGAGGAATCCAGAGGCTGCTTAACAGCCTTAGCTACTCCGCATCCTCAAAAACCTTCCTTTTGGACCAAGACTTCCATCATGGATTGATGAATCTGATCAGTTAGAAAGGGACTTGGTCCATTCTTGGGACTCTTCCCCATGTGTTAAATCTTGGCTATGGTTGGGATGCGGAGGAATCCCCAAGGCAATTTAAGGAAGCCCTCCCACACAGTAATCTCTCCTTCCTATCACAGAACCTCACATTTCTCTGAAAGAGCTCGCTTCCTCGGTAGCTTGGACATGTGGGGGTCTTAAAGCATCCCTTAGGGGAAGCCTGCCGCTGAAGTCTCCCCTGTCTGAGCCTTAGAGGAGGTGACATCCTGAGACGTTGTTAGTGCTCCGTCCTAGGCGAGCACACACTTCAGAACATGGAAGACAGTGGATGAGCAGAGACGGGCCTGGGCAAGCGTCCTCCTCCCTGATCTGCCTCAGCAGTTCCTGGCATGTCAGCTGCTTTAGAAAATTTTTTAAATAAAAGCAAAGCAAAGCAAAGCAAAAAAAAAAAAAAAAAAAAAAAAAAAAAACACCAAGAACAAAAAAAACCAAACTAATGGTTTATAAGAAAATTAAAACAAAGTCGCTGCTGGGGCACAATTTAACATAATTTAAATCACACGATTCAAATAAAATCTGTAGCTTTGCTCTTGGCTTTCCAAGGCTGGCATCACAGGATTTCCCTGCAAAAGGCAGCCTCAGAGACCAGGAAGTGGATGCTGTCCTTTGTCCTGGGAAATGAGGTCCTTTGAGAAGGTAAAGCAACTGTTGGCAGCGGGCCAACACAAACACCCTCCAAGCAAATCTCCCTGCTTTGTAGGGCAGTGTGTTGCTGTTTTCTTTCACTTTCTACTCTTGGCCAAAATTTGAGTTCTTTTCAGTGGCTGAAACTGTCTAAATCCCTTTCTAGAACCTTCAACACTTGAACTCCTAGTTTGTTTTTTGTTTGTTTGTTTGTTTTGCTTCTTTGCTTTTTCCTTTTTGTTTTTTGGCTTTTATTTTTTTTCGAGACAGGGTTTCTCTGTGTAGCTTTGTTGCCTGTCCTGGAACTAGCTCTTGTAAACCAGGCTGGCCTCGAACTCACAGAGATTCGCCGGCCTCTGCCTCCCAAGTGCTGGGATTAAAGGTGTGCGCTGTGTACCGCTATCACCTGGCTGAACTGCTAATTCTGGAGTTAAAAATCCATTCACGACTGACCTGTGGAATTCAATCACCCGTTTTTTTGTTTTGTTTTGGTTTGGTTTGGTTTTTTGTTTAACTTCAAACTCCGCCAAATTAGACCACAATACACCAACATCGCCTCTGTCACCTTCATGCCAGCCAGATCAGCTCCTGCCTAAGAAGGGCTTCACAGCCAGGTCAGAACAAAAAGCTGGTCCCTACCTCAGTGTCTGTTTCCACAGTGGCTTTCTCAGCCAAGGATACTGTCTAATCGTGAGCACTGAACAAGCATTAGCCGGTAGACCATGGGGTGAGACATGCTGCAGGCTCCAAGAGCCTCACCGGTCAGCCTGGAGCAGCTTGACCTGCCTCTTCAGAGTGGGGCACAGATGGCAAGGGTGGGGCTGGGGTGGGGTGGGGGGACATTAGTTTTTAAGTCTGTGAACAACAGCTGATAAAAGGGTTAAAGACAGAAATGTTTATCTTGGGTAATAGTCTATGCCAACTGACCCCACTACCTAAGTGCCCCTCCTCTGGTGATCAGGAGGCAGAGGGTCAGAGGGGCCTGGGACACCAAGGGGCGCACTAGCAATGCACCTCTGTCTAGGCCAGCCTCCCGCCTTGGCCAGCAACCACAGATGCCAGCAGATTGTGTGTCTGTCGATAGATTAGCCTGCTGATAAACTCAGAGTCCTCAGAAGCTTCATCAGCTGAAGGCCAAGCCTTCAACCACTCCAGCCTTGGGGGACATTTCCTATTCAAACCATGACTGAAGGTCATCTTTGCTCTGTTCAAATGTGTGTAATAAAACGACACATGCCACCTTCTATGCCAATCTCTCCCGGCTTTAAATACCCATAATTAGTTGAAGTTCCTTCTCAAACCTAATTAAAAATTGCTCTGGACTGGTCTTTGTAATAGCGCTTCGCTGCGGTTATTAACTCTCCGTCGTCTTCCTCTCGGCGGTTTGAAGTATTCCTTCTGGGTAGCTAGGAAACATGAAAGACGAGCACAAACCCCGAAGAGTGGACGGACACCCAGACTGAAATGTATTTCTAACCCACAGGCCTTTCTCCCTAAGCTATCTGCCAAGACGTACTGTTCTATGACCACAACGCAAGGGCCAAAACAGCAGGAGCTGGGAAAAAAGCCTGGATCAGGGTGTGGTGAAAATCCAGAGGCTGTGCCCCTCCCTTCATGGGTAAAACATCTGACCGACATCCTGGGGTTGGGTTAGAGGCCAGAAGCCACTTCGAGGAGCTGCCCTGTTCCCACACAGGGGATCTAACTCCCTGGCAGCTGGCGACTTTCCTTGGTTCAACGGGGGTTCTGGCACTCCATAAAAGCCCTCCTCCTCCTCCTCTCCGGGCTCTGTTTCTCTCCTCGCCCCCGCACTCCACACCCTACTGCACACACCCTCCCACGCCTCCATCAATAAACCCCTCCCTAAGACACTCAGCACCCACATGCCCCCCCCCAACTTCCTCTCCCAACACACCCACGTAGCAAACTCTCCCACACAGCCAGGCAGCCCAGGGCAGTCTGCGGCTCATCCCCTGCACAGCGTTTGGAGACCTGGCGATTGTATCCATCGGCAGGGCACTTCCTCTTCGACTCTCATTTATCGGTTTGTTTCCTTCGCCTCATCCCAGCCCTTCTTCCCACTCTGCTCCTGCAGCCTGGGAAAGCTGGCTCTCAGTCTCCTTCTGCACATTTGTAACCCGTCACCAGCAGGAAAGTTGTCGGCCCTGCTGTTCTGCAGTAAGCCCGAGGGGGAGGGGGAGGGAAGTTGCTGGCAGGCAAGTCTATTTCGGGAAACCACAAAAACTCGTTTTCCCTCCTTAAATTACTAAAGGAACCATTCATTCCAGCCCTGAAATAGTCGCCAGCTTTCTTCTCTCTCTGTGACCATGGCCAAGGTCCCGCATCCGTTCTTCAGAATCTCCGGCCGGGGCACCCCTCACCTCCAGCCTACCATGACCAACAGACTCGAAAGACCCTAGAGAGGGCAATGAAAGAGGGGGTCAGGCAGTTTGGGTTTAACAGAACCCAATGCTTTCAGTGCACGCCAACTTCCTGCCCTCTCACGTCTCTATCTTGAAACACAGGCCCTCTCCGGGGCACATCCGTGTTCCACTGCACCTGACATCTTCGCTAGGACTTTGACCTCAGTGATCTCAGGCAAACGACTTCCCACAGCTGCCTGAGTTTCTGGTTATTTTTCAGTGAGGTGGGTAATAGTTTAGTCTCGTAAGCATAATGGAAGCCCTTTATTTCTGACATATTTCATCATGACTTAATTTTTCAGTTACGTGTGTGTGTGTGTGTGTGTGTGTGTGTGTGTGTGTGTACTAATGCAGGCAAGTAGAAGTCAGAGGACAACTTGTGGGAGTGGGCTTTGTTCTTTCACCTCACATGCCCCACCAAGTTGGACGCCAGTACCTCTACTGAGCCATTTTGCTGGCCCTGCTGGCCCTGCTGGCCCTTTGACTCTGACTACTTCCTACATGCAGTCAATATGGAAATATTCTCCACACTGCACTGGGCACTAAGCGAGCAAGACAGATACTGGTTTTGCTCGCTGAAAAATCTATCATCTAAAAAAGCATCGATGAGACAGAAAGAGTGTGTGGATATGCATGCAAGCAGTCAGCAGCCGCAATTTTGGTCATTCTCTTTGCATGCTGAAAATGCAGTGGGTTCCCGCTTTCCAAAGACTAAAGTCCTAACACACGGATGTGTCATTGAAGAACGTCGCGTCCTGGGTCTGACACACTTTTCCAGCTCTCCGCTGTCCTTGTCTCGCCAACAATAGCATCTGCACGCTCACTGGCATCGCGGGTCCTGTCCTGTCCGCATTGAATCCCTTACCCTTGGCAGCCCGCTGCCTTGTCCTGTTCTTGCTGTGCAAGTGTTAGCTGACGGGAGACCTCGTGGGAACAGAGCAGGTGTGATGAGGGCAGTCGGACTGTGCAGAGCTCATGAAGAAATAAACACAGCCTTTCACCCACAGAGGCCCTGCTTTATCCCTATAGGAAGTGTTGGCGTTCAGTTCTCTTAGTTACACACAGTTTTTCCCTTCGTCATAACTGCCCAACCGTGTTAACATGTTTCGTGGCCTTAGGATGTGCTTGTTCAGGCTTCACAGAGCCTCAGACTGGGTTTTACCAAAGGCTAACAGGTTGCTAACACTGCGGTCTCCAAAACATACAGAGAGACTGGACGGGAGCCTGCACTCAGTGGATTAGCCACTAATCCTCTCTCTCTCTCTCTCTCTCTCTCTCTCTCTCTCTCTCTCTCTCTCTCTCTCCTCACTTTGTTTCTTCTTCATTTTTAATCTAATGAAAATAATGTGTATCCCCTGAAGGATTCCCTTCCATCAGTGAGCCATAAGAGCTGGAGCTGGTCCTGGCCGCCATTGTCTCCAGCCCCCTGGTACAGGTACTGGGAATCTCCGTCACAGACACAGCCTGATTCAACAAGTTGCCTACAGTTTTCCGTGGCAATGAACGCTGTAGGAAACTGCTCCAGCCAGGTGTGATGCATCCCTAGCATCCTCGCAACTGGGGGAGGGGTGGAGGTTTGCTTGACTCAGTGTTCAAGACCAGCCTGGACAGCATAGCCAGATGCTGTTTCAGAGAAAATCAAAATAATAAAAGTAAAAATAACAATAAAACGTAGACTAGAAGCTCTTCACGAGGGATGTAAATTTGTAACCGAAATTTCCACATGGTATTCAATAATCTCTTTAATAATGAACTTTAATTCCTGTCTTTCCCCCAAAGCATTGTTTTTTGATAAAGACATTATGACATAGTTAGCAACCATAGTTCCTCTCTTCTTGCTAATCTTCAGAGGTCCTAACAAGCCAGGGATGGTTCACAAGAACAACCGGAGAGAATATTTTGAAAACCCTACAGACTGGCTAACCAGCTGTCTTTTGGGGGTTTTTGTTGTTGTTTTTGTGTTTGGGTTTGTTTTTAGTCATACTTGAAAATTTGGAGTTCTAGATTGCAAGGAAAGTGTAAGATTGGCGATTCGAACAAAGTGTATTACAACACACGTCTCAGATTTTGAAGTAAACAATAACTGGGTGGGGCTGCACAGGAGGAGGAGGGGTCTGGTTGGCATTGGTGAACGGACAGACAGTCCAGGGAGGTCACCAACAGAATGAAACCTGCGGGGAGGAGGCAGTGGGAGCCGGCACAGGGGAGTTGATTTGCTTTTGAGAAGTGAAAGGCTCCAAAGTTTCTTTTATGATCAAGTCATGACCCCACAGGTAAACTTAAGGTCACTGAATTGCGTGCTTTCAATAGGTGACTGTATGGTCCGTGGCGTGTATTAAGTCAGAGGAGCGAGGAGGGGAAATGAACCACAGCGTTAGACCTTGAGAATGTCCAGTCTCCTGTATCTAGCTTACTGTGATGTGACTCGCTCCACTTCAGTGTTGAAACCTTTTATTTTTCTTCCATGACACGTGGGTTTCAACTGTTCTCTGGCATCTCGGAGCCAAGGAAAATGCGAAAGCCCTTCAGGTCACGAGTGCGCTGAAGAACAAGCAAGGGCTTGAGCCGTAAACTGCGGTACCTTTGACTCGTTTCGTTTCGGTTCATGTCACCAGGTTTTGCTGTAAGAATCAATGAAAACGAAGAAGCCCACACAATGAGTAATCACAAGTAAAGACAGGCCATACACTTCCAGGAAGGGTAAGAGAAATGGTGATGGGGAGAAACATGGGGTTCCAACGCCTGCTCAGCAAACCTGCTCTTATGAAACGAAGGGTTTCACAATACAGTTGTCCCTAGCTATCCTTCAGGATAGACCCTAAGATGTCTGTAGTAGATCCTGGAAACTAGGAATGGTACCCATTCTTGCATGGACTATGTTTTTCCATGCATATGTATCTGTGAGAAAGTTTATTCAAAGCTTCTTTCCACCTGCCATTTTGGAATACAGCCCATGAAAACCCAGAGAAGAGGGGACTACTATATACAACGTTACGGTTATTGTAACAATAATGCATTCAAATGCCTAGTGAGAAGACGCACTTAGGCAAAGGTAGTCATCATTGCCCAGAATGTAATTTGAGACTGGACCATTGGCTCAACATTATGGGTGTGTTCTGATTCTAAAGAAGCAATCGGCAGTTAGGGATATTGGAACTACAGAGGCTCCCAAAGACTCACTTTGTACTCAGTTTTAGATCTTTTATTGGCTGGTTGGGTCTCTGCTCCAGGCCAGCCTTACTCTGGGACTCAAGTGTAAAGAGCTAGTACTAGCTGGAGCGTTTTCAGTCGTGGCATGATGCCTGAGGTGATGTGTTCCTCCAGTCTTCACATTCTGGACTCAAGTCTGTCTGTCACAAGGCCTTGTCCATTTTCAAAGAGAGATGTTTCCGAAGTGTGTCAAGGTGAAGCAACAGGATATTTATCAACGGCTTCAGTGATCATCACACAATCTTATGAGGGAAATAGTTGTAGTCCCAGTGTTAAAATAAAACAAACAAGCAAACAAACAAACAGGAATCGGAAGCACAGAGAAATAAGGATTTACCCACAACACAGCAATGCAGGCAGGCATGACAGAAGAAGGCGTTCGACTCAAACAAGACCCAAGTCTTCTTTGTCCTGCGTTATCTCCAGTCAGATCTAAAAGCTGTAACGATCTACCTACAAGGATATGTGAAATTGTCTCCCACCCACATTTCTAGAAAAAAATATGCACATTTCCTTTGGGGACCAGTGCATAGCAGACTTCTCAGAAACCAGTTTACAACAAAAACTAAGAGCATCAAATGTTCACACAGCCTTTGACCCAGTAATCCTGAGTCTGGGAATCCATCCCCAGAGGACCATTGCCTAAGAACGAAAAAAATGCAGTAGACTCCTGAAAAGTTCTGTCGTGGTGAAGAACTGGAAAGATTCCATGCTTTCAACTGAAAGATTTATCTATTGCAGTTTACAGAATGTAAAAGGGTACTTCATGAAGACCGCGTGTGTCCTGGTGTTTTCAATTCTCTTATGCAAAAGCACAGAACGCTTTCCTGGCTGGTCCTGTTTTCCATGTCCGTGCAGCAGGCTGAAGGGCACCCCCTGGCTTCTTTACAGGACAGGGCTCACACCCCAGCTTCAGCCGGCCACAGAGAGGGGCAGCCTCCTTCCTCCCCAGCTTTCTCTTGAATCCATGAATGGCCGCATGATCCCAGCCTTGCCAAGAGAACAGACACAGAGCTGGGCAGTGGTGGCGCACGTCATTAATCCCAGCACTCGGGGGGCAGAGGCAGGTTGATCTCTGTGAGTTCGAGATCAGCCTGGTCTGCAAGGGCTAGTTCCAGGACAGGCTCCAAAGCTACAGATAAGCCCTGCCTAAAAAACCAAACCAAACCAAACAAACAAAAAAAACAGATAATAGACACAGAAGGAATGTCTGTTGTTTCCTAGATTTACCAAGAAAACCCAACAAGGCATGCCATGTGTTTATTCCCTATGCCTTATTTACCCTTTCCTCAAAACCAAGCGAACAGAACCGTAGGTCAGAAGTCCGGAGTTACAAAATATAAATTGGTTCTTCTTCTTCTTCTTCTTCTTCTTCTTCTTCTTCTTCTTCTTCTTCTTCTTCTTCTTCTTCTTCTTCTTCTTCTTCTTCTTCTTCTTCTTTTTAAATATCCTCTAACCAATTTCTCTAATGTGAACAAGGTGAGAAGCATTTTAACTGTGTAGTTTTAATACCATTCACGCTCAGATCTTATCTAAAATGCTGCTTTGCCTTTCGGAGAGTGGGTTAATTGTTCTAGTCTCTCAGGCATGCTAGATGCTCCTGTTCTCTCAGAGGTGGGCTCCCAAGTTCCCAAAAGTTTTCTCTAAAAAGAAAATATGCCCTCTCCCATTTGTGGAGACACTTAAGAAAAACCTCAGAAAATGACACGGCAGAACATGGAAATGACATTTCTGCTCCAGTTGGGGCATTTTGCCTTTTAAACAGTCAGAAGTCATTCGGGAACCTGACCGAGAAGGCTATGGGGAGCCAAGCTGCATGGCTGCGAAGGCAGCTGAGATCCTGTGCAGCCTCGGGGTGACAGGGGATGTCACACTGTGTATTGTGTGAGGGACAAATTGTCAGGACAGTGTGCTGAAAGGAGGAAGTGGGGGAGAGGAGGGAAAGGTGCAAACAATTATTGCCTAATTTACTAATAGCCCTTTTCCTTCACAACGCTACCGGTTGGCTCAAGCCAGCCCTGTGGCTTGACTGCAGGGATAAACATTGTCTTCTTCAGTACTGAGGGTCAGACCCAGGACATCACGCATTCTAGGCAGGTATTCTAACACAAAACATATCACAGCCCATGCCGGTGACCCTCGTACCAGTCCTGCGCTCTGCTCACTACATGCTATGGGAACTAGGCTGAAAACGTAAAAACATACACACAGACAGAGACAGACAGACAGACGGGGCCACGGGCACATCTTTAAAACAAGAATGCCAAGAATGTCCCCTTTATTGTGCTCAGGGGCAGCCTATACAGGGCTCTGGCCACGCCCCAGCTCTGGGGATCTTCCAACTGTGGCCTCACCAGCCGCAGGCTGCCCAGAGCAGAGGAAGACAAACTTGTTTACAAGAAATCCGGGGTCTGGTGGTCCGCAGACTTCCACCAACCCTGGAGCTGCAGAGCTAGGGACTTGCAGAGCAGGGAACAGGAAGATTACTGGGGCTTGCTGGCCAGCTAATCTTGTCCAGTCAATGAGTGACTCTGTTTCAAATATATATATACATATATATATATATCTTCCTTTATGTATGTGTGTGTATTTATCATATAATATATATCCTTATATGTTACATACATATAATAAATATATAATATTTATTTATATATAAATATGTGTTTATTATATATGATATATAAGGATAATATATTTATTATAATATGATATATTTATTATATATAATATAAGGGTATATATTATATATAATAAATACACACACACACACACACACACACACACACATAAAGGAAGATACCTGACATCTGACATCAATCTGTTCTCTAGGTTAATGTATCCTCACATGCATATAAACAGAAGTACACACATGCAAACACACACACATACCATACACACATCCTACACAGATATATCACACACATGTACCACACACAAAAACCATACCCGCACACCACACATACATACACACACACATAAACCATACACACTACACACACATATACTGCGCGCACACACCACATGCCTACACATAAACCATACACACTGCATGCGCATACACTGCACACCACACACACACACACACACACACACCCCATATATAAAGAAAAAGCCATAGATAAAGTTGTTGAAATTTTTCAATAGGCCATACAGTATTTGATCTATATTTCCTATTGTCGTAGCACTTGGAACATATCCAATCTTATCCATATAATATATCTATCACCTCCATTACTCTTCCAAATCCTCTCACCTAGGCACAGATACCATCATACAGAAAAGAAAACTAAGTCTGAACATTTAGGTAATGTTCCTAAGTTCCCATGGCCAACCATACAGTCAACTTTAAAATGTTAGCTTTTACTCCCTACATGCACTGAACAATGCATAAATTATTAGATTTCACAAGAAATATGTAATCGAGACTCCAAACAGTGATTTTGCTAATTGGTCTTCCACGATGTTTATGTTAGCCCAGAACTGCATATAGAAAAATGGATTGGCAGATTAGCTTTGTTTGAAGCAAATTACACAGCAGTTACTAAAACATGTGAAGACTGCTGGCTGCCTCACAAATAATCATTTTCCATTCCCCTTTACGATGACAGAACTGTTTTACTCCTACTACGCTGCCGTCCAGCCAGAGGCCACAGCTCACAGCCATGCTTGTAGCTGTGTTCAGTCATGTGACTAAGGTCCACTCCATGCATCTTAAGTTAAAGCACAATGGTGCTCATGGGAAGTCTCTATCGTCTCTTCTATCCCGTCCCTTGAGGTGAGAGCATACCAGCCTGTGCTCCCCAAGTACACTCGGAAGAGAAACAGATGGAAGAGTCCACAACCTCTGACAATCATGAAGGCACCATAATAGTCTTGAGTTTTCTTAAACAATGTAGTTGCAGGTGAGAAATGATCAATTATTTATGCAGTCTTGGAGTCTCATCTTACTTGTCATGGAGGTTCCTTCAAATGTATTCATACACCTAGAGACCATTCATAAACCTGGTGCTATATGATTTTCTTTAGACTTGGAAGATGGGGGTCCTGGTGTGGTCGTCTTTCTGTACTTAGGGAATTTGTTTCAAGACATTCTCTTTTCCAAACCCTCTCTCTACCATATGGACAACACACACAGTTTCTTCACAAAAAGTGATGGAGTATATAAATATAACTTAGGTACTGATGTGGGACAATGGTCTGTATTCTGTCAATTATATTTTAAATAAAGACTGATTGGCCAGTAGCCAGGCAGGAAGTATCATTAAGAAAGTATCCTCTGTGAGTTGTGTGATTCCGGGTTATAAAAGAAAAAACAAGATAGGAAGTAGAGGCAGGTCAATGAGAACAGGAGAATTCTGGGAAGAGGATGCAGTCCTGGCCCAGTCAAAGAAGAATTAAGATGTGACTGCCTCGCTGAAAAAGATACTGAGCCATGTGGGCTAATATAAATTAGAAGAGTTAATAAGAAGCCTGAGCTAATGGGCCAATCAGTTTATGATTAATGTAGACCTTTGTGTGATTTCTTTGGGACTTAATGATTGCAGGAACCGGGCAGGACAGAAAACCTCAGTCAAAAATGTACTACTTTCCATACACTTTAAACCATGTCTAAATTACTGTAATACTTAAGAAAAATCAAAACTGGCCACTATATTGTGTTGTTTAGGGACCAATGATAGGTGAGCAATATTCAGAAAAAAGGCCAAATATTTTCCTTCCACTGTTGATTGAGTCAGTGGATGTGGAGGGAGGGAAGACTATGTTTATTTTTAAAATGTCATAAACAGAACCTGGAGAGATGGCTCAGTCAGTAAAGTGCTCACTGCAGAAGCCTAAGGAGTTGAATTAGGATCCCTGGCCCCCAGGTAGAAAGCCAGACATGACGTGTACCTGTAATTCCAGCACTGCTTAGGGCAGAGACAGGCAGATCGCTGGCTTCGGCTATCCAGTCTAGCCAATCAGTGAGCTCTGGATTCAGACGGTGTGCTGGTTAGTTCTTGTCAAGTTGGTACAAGCTATAGACATCAGGAAGACGGAATCTCAGCTGAGGAACTGCCTCTATCAGATGACTCTGTGAACGTGTCTAGAAGGCATTTTCTTGCCGCATGATTGATGTGGGAAGACTCAGTCCTCTGTGAGTTGTGTGATTCCGGGTTATAAAAGAAAGCAAGTTGAGGAGGCCGTAGGGATGACTCTTTTAGAAGTCCAGGATTCAAGGCCTAGCACCTACGTGACAGCGCACGAATACCTGTAACTCCAGTTCCAGGAAATAGAACTTTCTCTTCTGGCTTCGTGGACTCCAGACGTACACATGGTACACAAACTTACACGTAAGCCAGAAACTCATGCGCATAAAATAATGAAATTTAAAAAAGAAAGAAAGCCAAGTAGGCCATTAAACATTGTTCCTTCATGGTTTCTGTTCCAGATCCCACTCCGGGTCCTTGCCTTGATCCTTACAGTGGCTTCCTTTAATGATAGACTGTAAAGTGCAAGATGAAGCTAACCCTTTCTTCCCGAGTTGGTCTTGGTCAGTATCTTGTCATAGCAACAGAAACGCTAAGTAAAGCTGAACGAGGTATCAGAAAGAGGCGTGTGATTGTAACGGCTCTGTACTGCTCTAGAGAAGATTAACAGAAGCATTGTGGACTTTGGGCTGAGAAAGCCATTGAGCACTTAAGGTTTAAAAGATTGTTTCACGAGAACTTGGAAGTCAGCGCTGAGAGCAGTGCGGACGATGGAAGCTTGGCCTGTGACGCTCCCGAAGGAAGCAAAGACAATCAGGGCTGTTGATGTGATAGACCGGCTGAGAATCTATAATGGGGGAAATCCGTGCTTTCCTGGGACAATGGATGCGGGCTAGCTGGAACTGGAAAAACATCTCAGCTGTAGTTAATAAGCGACCAGCATCACGGAGACAAAATCTTCTGGGAAGTATTTTCTCAGGGTCAGTGCTGTGCTTCCATGGGGCCAAGGCTGGAGCTTGACCTGGCAGCTGAACTTGGTGGCCTGGACAAGTCTTCCACATGATATTTAATTTGAAGGCGTGAAGGGGAGAGTCGGAGTCCCCGAAGAGGCCAAGGAAGGCCACTGGTGAAGGTGCAGCCTACGTTGCAGTGGGGATCCCAACATTTTCGACATTCCAAGCCCGTGGAGTGACCGAGTGACCGCCAAGGACAGCAGAAGCCCAGAGTAGAGCTGAGCCTACAAGCCGTGTGCTGCGTGGGGGTGGCAGGTTCAGAGATGTGGAATGTCGTCTACACCTTTAGATACTCAGAGGCTCCTGCGTGAGTCCCAGATGCCAGACACTGCTGGACTTCGATTTTCTTCAAATGTGATTGTTTTTAGATCGCTGTTTTTCCCTTTAGACTAAGAAGGTATTTAAGTTGTTGTTGTTGGGTTTTGTTTTTTTTTTAAATTTCACAGGAACTCACAGTTACAAGACTTTGGATATTTTTAAAAGACTTTGAACTTTAAAAGTGTTTGAATGTTTAAAAATACTGTGGGGCCTTCAAAGTGATACAATGTTTTGTATGTGGCAGTAGGATGCAGTGTTGGGATAAACAAGGAAAGGTTGTGGTTCAGTGTGGATGTGTTTGTGTGATCGGCTAGCAAAGGGATCAGCCACGCTGGTTACTTTTGTAAACTTGACCCAGATGGGAGTCAGTTGGGAAGATGGAGCCTCAGACTGGCCCATCGATATGTCTACAGGGCACGTTTTTGATTCATGATTGATGCGGGAAGGCCCAGCCTACTGTGGGCAGTAGCACTTCTGTGCAGGTGGTCCTGGGTTGTATAAGAAAGCAGGCAGAGAAGGCCTTGGACAGAAAGAGAGTAAAAAGTGTTCCTCTGCAGTCTTAGCACCCACATTCTGCCGTGAGCTCCAGTCCTGGCGTTCTTTGATGATGGATAAAAAGTGCAATCTGAAACGGACCCTTTCTTCCTCCCCAAACTGGTTGTGGCCAGGGTTTTCACACAGCAGCAGAAAGCAAACCAGAACAGATATTGTCTTATAAAAGTAAGGTAGAGGGGGCTGGAGAGGTGGCTCAGCAATTAAGAGCATTGCCTGCTCTTCCAAAGGTCCTGAATTCAATTCCCAGCAACTACATGGTGGCTCACAACCATCTATAATAAGGTCTGGTGCCCTCTTCTGGCCTGCAGGCATACATGTAGACAGAATATTGTATACATAATAAATAAATAAATAAATAAATAAATATTTTAAAAATAAACATTTTTTAAAAAGTAAGGTAGAGAATGACTAAGGAATACAGCTGATGTTGCTCTTTGGCCTGCGTGTCATGTGCACACAAGCCCATGTACACATATGTGTAGTCACATGCATGTTTACATAGGAACATGTGCGTGTACCCAGTAGTAAGGAAGCAGCTGACAAAGACCGTCGCCTTGGTTTTAATGTTAGCTCGCCACAAATTAGGAGCATCGGAGTTGGGCGACTCATCTAAAGATTCTTTGTGCTTGCTTTATTTGGTGTGGCAAGGCCCCACCGAGGTAGGGAGTGGCCCTTTCAGGCAACAGCCTCTGCCTGCCTGGGTTGTTGCCCACTCCTGGTGCTGCTGTGTTTCTTTGCTGACAGCAGAATCAGTACTTTTCCGCTTCTGTCCTGGGGCAGGGAACAAAGGTTCTCCAGAAACTCTGGGCTTCTAGCTCCAGAATGGGACTACGGAGGCACCTTGTCCTGTGGGACCGAGTCACTGCCCGTTGTCGCCCCCTGTGTGAGGTAGGTAGTCTGGGACGGCTGTGACTGTTGAGGCTCCCAGCCTCAAGGACTGGTATTCTTTTGAGCCTAGGGCAGGGGTTTCATTGAGGCTAGTGAGGGGCTTCATAGAGGCTAGGGAGGGGCTTCATAGAGACCAGGGGAGGGGCTACATAGAGGCTGGGGGAGGGGCTTCATAGAGGCTAAGGAGGGGCTTCATAGAGGCTGGTGGAGGGGCTTCATAGAGGCTAGGGAGGGGCTTCATAGAGGCTAAGGAGGGGCTTCATAGAAGCTAGGGGGAGGGGCTTCATAGAGGCTAGGGGAGGGGCTTCATAGAGGCTGGTGGAGGGGCTACATAGAGGCTGTGGGAGGGGCTTCATGGAGGCTAGGGGGAGGGGCTTTATAGAGGCTAGGGGGAGGGGCTTCATAAAGGCTAGGGGAGGGGCTTCATAGAGGCTAGGGGGAGGGGCTTCATAGAGGCTAGGGGGAGGGGCTTCATAGAGGCTAGGGAGGGGCTTCATAGAGGCTAGGGAGGGGCTTCATAGAGACCAGGGGAGGGGCTTCATAGGGGCTAGGGAGGGGCTTCACAGAGGCTAGGGAGGGGCTTCACAGAGGCTAGGGGAGGGGCTTCATAAAGGCTAGGGGAGGGGCTTCATAAAGGCTAGGGAGGGGCTTCATAGAGGCTAGGGAGGGGCTTCATAGAGGCTGGGGAGGGGCTTCATAGAGGCTAGGGAGGGGCTTCATAGAACTTAAGTACAGGCTGTTGAAAGCCAGGCTTTGCCCACGAGAAGAACAAAGTAAACCCTCCTGGATCCTTTTCAATCTACCAGGGGTTTCCAAAGACGTTTGCTTCTTTACTCCCTTCTCCCCTAAGGAAAACGTTACTGATTTCAAAGACCAGAACCCTGCAAACAGTAAAGCTAAAATGTAAACCCTTGGCAGGTGTCAGCATGCATGGAAGGCCCTGCACGATCCTCCCAGTCAGAGATGGCTTAGTAATATGACTATAGTAGAGACCAACTCCTTCTGTTCACAAAGGAAGCCACTTCACTTGGTCTTTGGGATGGTTGTCTCCATATCTCCAAAATAATATGTACATACTGTCATCTTTACAGCATTGTTCATATTCTCGCGTTCTAATTGTTCTGGTTTTAGATCCCACTTGCTCATTGGAACAAAATGAAAAGAACAGCCTGTTCTCTGAACAACCTGCTCTATAGTTCTGGTTTCCTCTGCCTTTCCCAGGAAAACTCAACGCTTCTAGATATTTCTTTGCATTTATCTCCGCATTTCTAACTACTGCTCTGTTCTAGCTATGACTACAACTTCCTGCAATGGAAGACACAGACTTCATTTTCTCCTGCTCTCCCAATGTATTTGCGCCACAATGCTCTTCCCAAATTATCACCTGGCTCTAACATTTGATTAACTGAACATTTAATTAAGATCATGTAAATCCTGATCAAACTAAGATACATGTCATACTATTACTGTATTGCCTTTATGGTAGGCATTTTGATTTTTCTCTGCAATTAATAGCTGTGTCTCTGTATCTGTCCATGTTTCATTTTTCATGGACCTCTCATGTGTTCAGTTTCTTCTCTGCCAGGAATGGTAGTCTGATCCCTGCTCGCAGATTTGTGAGGCATTCTTTGTGTCCCATTTTTTTCTCAGAGACATCGTTACCCGCCTGTACCCCTCTGTATCAATATGAACTTCTCACTCTCTAGGCTTGCAAAATTTCTTGCGCAAATCACCATCACAATGATCTACAGGTCCCATCTTCATCTCTAGTGAAATGGAGTCCCCCCCCCCCAAAAAAAATTCCTGGGTCTTACGTCTTTCTTGTTTTTGCTTTTTCTTTCTCAGTTTTCTAGATCACACCCCGAGTAGTCTCCCATAAAAGGATGCACAAAAAGTGAAATTTCTGATTTCTTTTTGCCAGGAAGTCTCTTTATTTTGTTTTCATACTTTATTGATTCTTTGGCTGCGTTTCTCTTTATGCATTACTTGTGTTTCAAATCTAGTACCGAAGTTGAAAAGTCTGATGCATTCTGACTCCTTTGAGCAGAAGACTCATTCTTGATCCGTTTTCCAGGGGCTTTGGCGTTATCTCCCTGTTTCTTAATGATGGGCTCAGGTGTGGGCACTTTGAAATCTGAAACGCTAAGTTCTTGCTAAGCACTTCCAGCTGGGAGGTGGTAGCCTCCAATTCTGAATGTGTCTCTAGGAACTTTGCAGTGGTCTTACTATCTCGTTGTCTGACACTTCTTCTTCTGGGGTTCCTTTTACTCTCAGACATTTCTCCAACTCAGATATTATACCTTCTGGATGGACTTTCCAAGTCTCAGATCTACTCATCCTTGGATTCTACTTTGACCAGCTTTCTTTAACTTTGTGTTCTAATCCTCCTTTTTTTTTTTAAAAAAAAAAAAAAAAAGCTTTCTCTGTGGATTTCACATCACGCAACGTTATCCCGTCCAATCTCCCTGTCTCTTGGTATCATCCCTTTTCCCTTGCAACCTCCCCGCTCCCAAAAGAAAATTTAAACGAAAATCAAAACCCACAACCAACCAAACAGACGAAAGTCTCAGCGTGGAAGCTGCAGTGTGTCACAATGAGTCACACAGTGAACCCTTCAGTCCTTACATCCTTACCGGAAGTGCTCATTGCACTGAGTCACGGGCCTGGTTCGAGGCCCCTGGCTTCCGTTACACTATCAATACTGGACCCTCACCGGGACTCCTCTTGGATATTCTGTTGTTGTTCTGTGTCATGGAGATGCTGCAGCTTTGCGGCTGCGGGTCCAGCCCCTTCACATGCTCCAGAAGTTCAAAGATGAGGTAGATATTGAGGGGGGGCAGCTCACCATCCTGGTTCTGGTCCTGGGTGGCAGCTGGGTTGGTCAGTCTGCCAGCTCTTCCTCATTGTTGCCATCAAGGTGAGCTCTCTGGCGTTGGCTGCTCTGGTTAGCTCACCCAGTGCAACAGGCAGCTAGGAGCAGGGCCGGTTCTCCTGGAATCATGCCACTGGCCCCGGCTCATCGACACCGCCAGGACCAGGCGGTGGTCCGCTTTCCCAGAGCCGCAGTTGGTGAGGGGTAGGACCAGGTTTCCCCCTCTTAGGCTCCTGAGGCCAGTTAGTGCACTTGCCTGGGGGGGAGGGGGTCAAGGAGTAGGGCCGTCTTCCCCTCACCCACGCTACCACACGGTAGATGTGGTGGAGAGCAGGGTCGGCTCTCCTGCTCTCACGCCCTCAGGGCGAGATCACCTGCATGCCCACCAACAGGGCCAGCGTTAGTGTGCTGCCCAGGTAAGGGCCAGGGCCAGGAGAGGCAGGACAAGCCCTCCTGCCTGCTGCAGGTACCAGGGGTGCCCTAAACCTCTTAATGATTTTTTTTTTTACTTATATATGTCGTTTTAGGGAGTCTTGTCCCTATTTTTCTTTTTTTCTGTTTTTAACATTATTTGTTAAATTTTTGCATGTGTACTTGTGTGCCTATGCCTTGGAATACACGTGTGCAGATCAGAGGACAATTGTGGGGATTGATTTTTTTTATTTTCACCACCTTTCTGCTGGGAATTAAACTCAGAGCCCCATGGATGCCAGAGGGATGCTCTGCCTGAGCTACGCCCTCAACTCTTTTTCCTTAATTGGCCTTCAATCAGACCGCTCCATTTTTATTTTATAGATCGAAACTGAAGGGACTCTGGCTGGCGGGATCACAGCGAGCTTGGCTCTGGCAGGCCTTACCCTTCTGCATTCCCTCTGCCTTGCTAAAAACCATTAGATTGCATTCCTCCGGCTGGCCACCGAGGTCTATTCTACCCTTATTTGGCTGCCCCTTCT
The DNA here is from genome assembly GCF_982192425.1 of Myodes glareolus. Taxonomy (NCBI): domain Eukaryota; kingdom Metazoa; phylum Chordata; class Mammalia; order Rodentia; family Cricetidae; genus Myodes; species Myodes glareolus. Next base: position 34,839,403 of record NC_142052.1, on the reverse strand, counting down.
CCTGAGGCTGACTGCAGAGGTCCAGCAATCCTTTGACTCACCGAATTTACATGCCCCCATTCAAATTAAACGCCTTATCCTAACACAGGGTTTTCCCCTTTGCCGTTATAAACCACCATTTGCCTGTGCGCCACATCTGTCTCCTCTCTACCCAGAGGCTGTTCTTTCTCCACCTGCACAAATACCCCCGCCCCCTTTCCCTTGTCCCCTTCCCCTTCTCCCTGGCCCTCTGCCTACTGTCTCTGTCTCTCATTCTCTGCGTTTCCTTGGGGTGGCAGCTGACAGTTCAGAGGTTTAGTCCGTCATTATCAAGGTGGGACATGGCATTCAGGCAGACATGGTGGTGCTGAAGTTGAGAGTCCTACATCTTGATGGATAGGTAACAGGAGATACCAGGGCTGAGATACCGGGCGTGTGATGCCTACAGAAGCCAGATGAGGGCATTGAATCCTCTGGAACTGGAGCTACAGACAGTTGTGAATCACCCTGTGGGTGGTGGGAACAGAACCCTGGTCCTCTGGAAGAGCATCCGGGGCTCTTAATCCACTGAGCCGCCTCTTCAGTCCTAGCAATGCGATGCTTTGGAGAGCAAACAGCATTTTTCTATTTTCTATAGCTCCCCCTGGCCATTAGGATTGTTTTAACACATGAGTCTTCTCTTTACTAAACTCATATCTGTGAGGCGGGGTTAACAGTTGATGAGGGGTCTTGTGTGGTCATGTGGCTTTATAGAATGCGAGGTGTCATTGTGGGGTGGAGAAAACATTGGTCTCCTCCCAGGATCTGTTCAATTTTTGCAGGAGAGAAAAAAAAATATTCCCCAGTTTCTTGCTTGGGGAAGTGACTGTAGAACATTTTACAGTGAAATATATTTCTAAATATTAGCACTCACACACACATGAAACAGTATTTGATTTTCCTGCCTGTCATGAATCTGGATGTTGAGCGGTTTGCGGAAGCTGTATTGTCCTGGCTGTGAGGACTTTTCCTGCGGGTATCTGGGTTCTCTGAGCTTTCTGGGGAGCTGTATTGTCTAGCTTGTAAGGACCCCGTGGTGCAGAGCTGCTGGCTGCTGTGTGAGGAGCCGTATTATCCTGCCTGTGAGGGCAGGTGGGAGGCGGTGTCAGACACTCCAGGGTCACCTCACCCACTCTTCTGCGGTGTTCCCCATCAAGGAAGTATTACTTTTCCAGGGCTGCCTTAAACAATACCATTTTATTTGCTCACGATTCTGTGGCTGAGAGGAAGGTTAAGTTGTCAGTGGTTTGGGTTTCTCCACCCCTCCTGGGCTTGCAGTCTGCCTTCTCACTGTGTCCTCTCGTGACCTTTATTGTGGGTGCTTCCTGGTGACGGTGTGTCTCCTACAAGGTCACCATCTCTGGGGATGAGGGCCCCACCCTGTAAAGGTTTGTAGTATAAGCTGAGGTACTGGGGCTTCAGCGTAGAGATTTGGGGGCACGGCTCAGTCCATGACAGAGGATAAAGACCTGGCTCTCTTGGGCACAATTGGGGCAAAATCCAAAGAGCCATGACACCTCCCGGGCATAGGCAAACCCTGCACCACAGTTCTGTATCTCCGCTAGCGCAGTTTGTTGTCTCTCTGGAGGTGTTGGTCCTAAGGGTACCCCTGGACAAGCATTCAACGCTCCACACCATCCCCAAGTCTGCTTTCTGGGGAAGTCAGCCCATAAAAATGCTGACCATGATCCCCTAACTGATTTCCTAATCCATTCATCCAGCTGATTTCATAACCTACAGTGGGAAAACACCGGCCTAAGGGTCCTGCTGTCTGAGGAACAGAGCTCCGATTGTGCATCAGGGGAGAAAGCTGAGATCGTGGAGTCATCCTCAGCATAGCTTCCTGTTCTGCTCAGTTATCCTCTCCCTGCCCCCCACCCCTTATCCCGCACCCCCTATTCTTCTGCCAGCAGACACTTAGTGCTACCTACGGTTTCCTATGAATAAACCTCCATATCCCAGGTGGCTGTTTGGCTATTGATCGTCTGTGTTTGGGCCATAAAAGTGGTTGCTTGATCCAACACATGCTTTCAATTTATCTCAAACTTTAAATCTGTGCCTCGAACCCTCTATGTCAAAAGGGCTAACGCTAACTGACCTCAGTTCCTTTTCAGGGAAATGTCTTATTCACACCTAGGCTTCAGCCATCTTGTTCACACCTAAGCTTCAGCGGCCTTCTTCACAGTTAGGCTTCAGCTGTCTTAGTCACACCTAGGCTTCAGCCATCTTAGTCACACCCAGGCTTCAGCTGTCTTAGTCACACCTAGGCTTCAGCCATCTTAGTCACACCTAGGCTTCAGCTGTCTTAGTCACACCTAGGCTTCAGCCATCTTAGTCACACCTAGGCTTCAGCTGTCTTAGTCACACCTAGGCTTCAGCCATCTTAGTCACACCCAGGCTTCAGCTGTCTTAGTCACACCTAGGCTTCAGCCATCTTAGTCACACCTAGGCTTCAGCTGTCTTAGTCACACCTAGGCTTCAGCCATCTTAGTCACACCTAGGCTTCAGCTGTCTTAGTCACACCTAGGCTTCAGCCATCTTATTCACACCTCGGCTTCTCATTCCCAGTAGAACTGTTAACCCTCCTCTATTCTTTCCTACCAAGTACGCTGGCCCATTTTTCTGTTGCTGCGTCATAAAACGCCCGAGTCTAACACATTCAGAAGGCAGTGGTTTTCAACCTTCCTCACGCTGTGATCCTTTAATACAGTTCCTCATGTTGTGGTGACACCCCCCCCAACCATAAAGTTATTTCTATTGCGACTTCATAACTATAATTCTGTTACTGGTATGAGTCATAATGCAAATACTTGATATGCTAGGGTATCTGTGAAAGGGTTGTTTGACCCCTAAAGGTTGGTAAGTCACCAGTTGAGAAGCGCAGTTCTGGGGGCATGGTGCTAGCTCTGGTATGGCCCACTTGCTAGGTTGCAGTTGCCTTCCAGCAGAAGCAATTATGAGAGGGAAGAGCACATGGGTAGGAAGCTAAATAGCTGAAAAGGGTCAAGCTAGTTCTCTCTCTCTCTCTCTCTCTCTCTCTCTTATGACAGAGTCTCACTAAGTAGACCAGGCTAGCCTTGAACTCACAGTGCTCTGCCTGCCTTCGCCTCCCAAGAGCTGACAGTAAGGTCGGTCCCACAATGCAAGGCTTTGACCAGATCTCCCTTCAACGTCTCCCATGGGAACCGCGATGCCAAGAGAACTGTAGATTCCTTCCAAGACCTCAGCTCAAACAAGGACTGGATCACCATCCACAGTTCTCCACCAAGTATCTCTGTGGCTTTCACTACTGATGTCCGAGCTGGCAGCATTGGGATTCTCAGGAGACATGGACCACAGCAGGTTAACTGAGAGATGGCATCTTCCCATGCTCCTCTGCAGGCCCAGCGAGAGGATGGGCTTGCTCATGGTCATTCTGCCATAGTTTGCTGGAACTTGGTGGCAGTCGGATCACTATGGTGGCTGTGAAGTATGACAGGAGACACTTGAGTTTTGCTTTTGCATCTTTTCCTGTGGGGATTTTTATGTGGGGAGCTTTGTTTGTTTGTTTGTTTGTTTGTTTTATAAAAATACAAAGTTAAACATGCAGACCCGTCCCTGGAAAGTCCCAAGGAGCCAAGAAGACTTTTAAATTTAAAGCTGATATAAGAGAGGGAAGCGCTAAAATACATGAGAGCTGATCAAATTCGAGGGAATTTAAAGCAAAAAAGTACAAGGCAGGCCAACAGGAGGGGGATTAAAACTGGCCCTAGAGCTGAGGGCTGAGAGAAACAACCAGGTTTTAAAAACAAACAAACAAAAAAACCCACTTCCCAGTTCTCCAATCAGGATGCTGTCTATCAAACATGCCCCAGTCTTAGAGATAAAGGAGGAAGAAAAATGGCCTCTGCTCTGCCCTGAAGAATTCACATCACTTACGAATGATGAAGCAAAAATAGTAAAGCAAAATATATGAAATATATACACACAAATCAGTTCTGCATTCCTTAGAATCCACTATTATGCTCGTATCTCTTCTTAAAGAAGAGGTGAATTATAGTGTAGTATGGCTTATGCTCACACCCTGTGGCACCTAATATCAACCCCGAAAGAGAAAGAATTGTCATGGGGGCTGGGGAGATGGCTCAGAGGATAAAGCTCTCACCACACAACCAGGAGGACCGAAGTTCAGACCTCCTGACCCACCCAAAGCTGACCGCAGAAGCTCACCGTTTTAATCTGAAAGTGTCCTTTGGAAGAGGGAGGCAGTCACGGGGTTACCCCAAGAAACTGCAGTCAGCTACCTTGTCCTAAGCAGCTGTAAACAGGAGATCCTACTAAAAAAAATGTGGAAGGTGACACATGCTGGGGGTTGTCCCCTTACCTTGGCACATGGATGTGCCCACGGCGCGACACACAGATATCATACATACACACAAGAAAGAAGACAGTCATTGCCGCGAATGGGGGAGGCCCTTCCACTAGCCTTAAAATCACAAAGGCAGCAGAGACTCGCCTCCCTACCTTCCCCCAGCCCACGCTCCACCGATCCGGAGGCTTTGGCAGGGCTTGACAAGTGGGCTGGTGCTCCTCTCGGGTGTTGGCTCTGGAGGGTACTGGTTTAGTTGGCTGCCAATTAATCTTGTCAGGCAGCCTGCAGATGCCAGCTGTAGCTCAAACACCCTCATGGCAAATACCCACCCCACCCACTCACTGAGCCCGTGTCTCGTAGGTGCAGGCTTTGCTGCAAAATGTGAGTACAATATTTTAATCTGGACGAACCTTAGGGCATCTGTTCTTCCTGAAGAAAAAAATAAAAGGTTCAACGCTCAGTGTATATACGTTTTGGTGTTTTCAAAAATAGAAAAATCCTATTTTGAATATGAGGGAGTTTTGAGAAACCAGTTTAAGAATAAATAACTCCATTGTGCTGCGTCAAGCTTGTTTGTGAATAAAAAAGAAACATAATGATCATTGGGGGGGGAACACGTCTGCTGAGCAGTGGGAGTGTGAATATTTGTACCTGTGTGAGGGAGAGGAGCCTGTGGGTTTGTGGGAAGTGGGTGCGGGTCACTAAGTCAGCAGGCGTGGGAGGAGGCTGGGCGCTGAGTCAGCGCCCGCCCGCCCTGCGGAGGGCAGGTATGTGTGGGCGGGTGGAGAAAGCAGCTCTGGCAACTTTGCATGCGAATAGCTTAAGGAAACAGTCCACGCATTTTTCAAAAGCCTTAGAACGCTGGGTGTCAAAACTGAAGCCGAGCCCGGCTGTTCAGGCGCCCTTACCAAGATGGTTGGTCTAAAGGCTTAACATGATGATTTATTTCTGACCTGTGTGGGGGGTGTTGTTTTGTTTTGTTTTTCAGGCTGATAATTGATGGTGCCCACTCTGGTGCCTTTGGCGGAGCCCTTTTTCTGCCCGTCCCCTCTTGTCAGAGTGACCTCCGAGTTGCCTCTGCGCACATGTAGGACACGGAAGGTGAGCTTAGAGTTTCCATCCAAAATGAGCTTTAACAGCCCAGGAAGAGAGTGCCACCCTTCTAACTGGACAGGGGATGTCAAATCCTACCCCCATTCAAGTCTGAAAGAGCACAGGAACACCAAGTAGACAGGGAGCCATAGTACGTGTTGATGAACTCCTACATGCTATGTAGTTAGGCACAGCGAACTCAGAAGGACTTGGCCCTGGAGTCCACACAGTTTGATGAACCAAGCAATAAATCAGAAGCACGCCTGGGCGTGATGTGGAAGTACACAGCTGTAATCCCAGCCCCGGGGAAGCAGAGGCTTGTGGGTCAGGTTAACGCCGCTGGCCTCAGCTCCTAGGGAGTTCGTCACTGGTCTGAGCTACAGAAGGTGCCGACTTAACCACGCCAACAACACAAGCCCAAACATGGATACATGCAAGGGTGTTGGTCTTAATCCACAGCACCCTGCTGATGTAGGAGGGGTGTGGGAATCCCAGGGGCAGAAGTTAAGTAACTGAGTGGATGGAGACGTGAAGCAGCCGCCCCACTCAGGCACTACTGTTCTGGTCTGTGGACAGGTAGGAAGGTGGTGGTGGTGGTGGGGAATCACTGAGTCTCTGAGTTTCCTGGTTGGCAGGAAAGGAAGCTTCATGGGGCAGACCCTGGCTGAGGAACCACTCCTCCCATCTCTGCTGGCCTGGCCTCTATCCCTTTGAACTATTTCAGATGAGCTTGCTGCCAGCCGAGTGTCCAAACAGAGAAAAGAAAGTTGGGATTTTCTCTTTTCTTTCAGCCAATCCTATCCCAGATTTTTTGTCTCTCTCATCTCCTTTACCTTTAAAATCTATCTTTTAACGCAGATGTTTTGCTGTGGGAACTCCTTCAGCCAATAGCCTTTAAGATACTTGCCCACTTTGGGTGTGCTCTCGTGTACTATAAATGCAGAGGTAAAAGCATGCATGGGTCCCTTCACTGCTGGGTTCAGTTCCAGTTCCCAGCACATGCAGAGGACTACAGATCACTACTCTCTCTGTGAATTTATCCCCTAATAAATTACCTTTGTTTTACTCCATTCTGGGCTAGTATGGTACTCTATTGTACTGTAACAGTTTGGTGTCCACGTGGCCAGAGTCCATGCCATTACTGGACCCTGCCCAGAAGGTCTGCAGCCTTCTCCCACCCAACACAGTTGAACTACCCCTCTGGCGTGCAGCTGCACACTGTTTGACTGGCCTGCCATGTGGCTGTATGGCGACTTGGCAATTTCCCGCCTGCCCGACATGAAGTTAATGGCAAAGGGGTATAATACACAGTAAAATCAGATGATGGTCCTCTTATTTAGCACAAAACAAAGTGGCCTGGGGACATGGTTTAATTGGTAAAGGATCCTGAGTTCTGATTTCTAGGATCCATGTAAAATACAGGGGTTGTACTGAATGTCTTTAGCCCAGCGTTGGAGAGGTAAGATCCACGACTAGCCAGCCAGATTGAGCAAGCTTCAGGTTCAGCAACAAACCTCACAGAAGAAAAGTAAAGCACAATTAAGGAAAGCTATCTGGGGTTGACCTTAGGCCTCTATAAACATGCGCACACATGTGCATATATATGTGCACACACCAATACTTAAAAGTACATATCCCATACACATAACCCAGTACACATACCAAGGAATAAAAAAATGAAAATAAAATAAAAACAAAACTTTGTTAGTCTTTAAGATGTTTCAGAAATGGCAAAAATACAAGATTTGACTGCCTGTGGGATGCTAAAGGAGCTGAGTTTATCATGTCATAAAGATAGTGTGCTATTAATTGCAATACTTATTTTGGTAGTTTGAATAGGAATGGCCTCCACGGGTTCATAGATCTAAATGCATGATTATTAGGGAGCGGCACTCTTGAGGGGGATTAGATGTGACCTTGTTGACGGACATGTGTCACTAGGGGTGGGATTTGGGCTTTCAAATGTTCAAGAGAGGCCCTGTGTCTCTCTTCCTGCTGCCTGCCTCTCCAGATGTAGAACTCTCAACTGGCTCTCCAGCACCATGTCTGCCTGCCTGCCACTGGGTCCCACCATGACGTCAATGAACTCAACCTGTGAATCTGTAAGCCAGCCCCAATGAAATGCCTTCCTCTGTAAGAGCTGCTGTGGTCATAGTGTTCTTCACAGCAACAGAACATTAACCAACACACTTACTGTGTCACTGTATTTGATTTTTAAAATGTAGGCCTATTTGGTGTCGGTGGCTGACTGTAATGTCACCATTCATGTATTGAAATCCGGGTCTCCAGCACCCCTGGATGTGACCGTAAACAGAAATAACCTTTCCAAAGGCGAGCAGAGTGGGGCTGATAGGGCCTTCATCCACCATGGCAGCTCTTTGTGAGAAGGGGTTAGTGCACAGACCTGGCACAGAAGAAGGTGTGTCCTGGCTGCCATAAGAAAGCCGGCTGAGCAAGCCTGGGAGAGCAAGCCAGTGAGCAGCATCCCTCCATGGCCTCTGCATCAGCTCATGTACTGCTCCAGCTTCCTGCACTGAGTTGGTCTTCCTGAGCTCTCTGCATCCTGCCTATGAGATGTGAGCTCTTAGCTGCTGCTCCAACCGTCTGCCTTGCTCCCCCAACATAGACTGCCCCTCTCTGAAACTGTCAACTCAACTAAACTCGTTCTTTCAAATGTTGCTTGGGTCGCGGTGCTTTATCGTTGCAGCAACCCATAGAAGGACGGATTAAGAATGGGCTCAACACAATGAAAACAGGATGGTGGTAAGATGTTCAGAGAACCTTAGAGAAGCCGGGAACACAAGCAGCTTAATAAGGAACCGAGAGGAATGAGCTGGTAGTGGCTGCAGACCCCTGAGCTGACGAGTGGCCTCTGCCTACGGCCCTCAGCCCCCCAAGGTAGTTTCTGCTGGTGCAACCGCAGGAACTACTGTTAGGTAAAGACTCTGGTAGTCAGCAGTTGAGTAAGCTGCCTCCTCATCTTGCCCCGTATAAGTGTGTCTGGGAGAACAGGTGGCTTTCTGCTTGGTGTCCTGAGTCAACACCCTTCACTGCACAGCCACAGACTAGTGCTGAATGGCAGAACACAGTTCTATAAAACTGCAGGTTTCCTGTGTGCCAGCCCCCTCCAGGGAAACGGCAGGAGGTCTGTCTTCTTGGACTTGTCACCTTCCTCTTTACCTGCTGCCTGGGACATACCTGAAGGTGTCCCCTTGCCCCATGATTGCTCTCTAAGCCACCCTTCTTGCCTTTGTAACTAACTCCCAGTTCGTCATATCTTACCCACTGAATCCTCTTACCCGGCCTTTCTTCAGCGGTCCCTCCCTGGGAAGTTCCCCTTGTGGCTTCTGTGGCGCTCACTACCCTTTTGCTGCGCTTCTCAGTTTCTGTTGTGGGCTTCTCTTTATCGCTCCCCCCCCCCTCTCTGAGGCAGACCTGTTTAAGTATTCTTTCCCGGGCCTCTGATCTCCCTCTCTGCACTCTGCCCCAGCGCTCTTAGCTTCAGTTAATGCTCAGACACCCAACAGTCATGCCTCTTCTTTCTTCTGCCTTCTTGAGCTCCACTCCTCCTGTCCAGTTACCTACTCGTTTCTTGATAGTCTGCAAAGTTACTCCCAAATGGAATCTGTGTCCACCCTTGCTTTGCGTCTCCTCCTTCTATCAGAGATAGAAGGGTCACTAACGCAAATCAGAAACCCAAATCCCTCTCCTGAGAAATTTGTAGGCAATTTTCAGTGAAGTTTAGGCTTACCCCACTGTCCGTCTTGCTTTGAATATTAGCTGGCCTGGCCTGTCTGCACTTCAAATGGTTTTACTTCCTTTTTCTTATCTTTCCTCCATTTCGCCTCCAAGAACTTTGAAGTGCGCCCCGTAGGAGCTGTACAAGCAGTTCAGTAGATTGCACAAACTTTTCCAGATAAAATGAATTAGAACGGAAAATATAAGGTGCGCTGGCTAGTTTTGTGTCAAATTGACACCAGCTAGCTAGCGTCATTTGGGAAGAGAGAGTCTCGTTTGAGAAAATGGCCCTGCCAGACTGTCCTGTGGGCAAACACTAGGGCCATTTTCTTGACTGATGATTGATGGGGAGGACTCAGTTCTTTGTGTGTGTTGACACCCCTGGACTGCAGGTCCTGGGTGCTATAAGTAAACAGGCCCTTTTCTGTGGCTTCGGCATGTCCAGTTCATACAGCATACTATCAAACAGTCTAAGCAAGAGTCATTTCTAACCCAAATGACTAGCCTTGTCACACTGAAGGCAAATTCCATAATGGGTTTCTTCAATGCCCATCAACCTCTCTGAAGTAATTGGTACTGCCAGAAGCAGACATGTCTTATTGTTGAGAAAACTCTAAGTTCTTAATACATTTTAAATGTCATATTCTGTAGGTCTTTGGGATGTTGAGGTGTTGATTAGCTACCTAATATATCTCTGAATATTAAAGATGACTATCTATTAATCTGTAATATTTAACTATACCTTGTATTTTTAAATGAGCCATACAAACACGAGACCTTAAACAAGAATAGAAACATATATACACAGTGTAGCAAATCAACCTTAAATTTTTATCAATAGACCAAGTATTCCTCTCTATATTATATCCCCTTTTAAATGAAAACAAACATTTATAAACAATCATTTTGGGAATTTTGATGTAGTTTTCTCCAAACTGCTTTCTGTTGTGTGTTGGGCAAAGTATTTTTAAGGTTCCTTTCGGGGGGAGGTCTTGTTCCATCAAACAACATTACCCTGGAAGGAATCCACAGATTCTGGTATTCTGTGGAAACAAACGCAAAATCTCTTTTTCAAAGTAGCATATCCTTAGACTAAAATTTTGAAGTCAAGATACCTTTAAAATATATATGTTGGTTTAGCTTAGCAGCCCATACAATGAAATATCTCTCTGTACTTAGCTCATTCACAGTCAAAAAATTCAAAGAAAACACATTACTATGTATAATCCAGACCCTCTGTGTATATTCCATCTTTATGTGGCTTATTTTTCTTTACTCTTTTAGTCTATGACTGTCTGTAATCTTTTATATTACTTTTACTGTGTCTTTAAAGACACTACTTATTTTTATAACTCTTTATACTCTTTTTCTTCTCTCTCCCAAGCCTATGTACGTTTATTAAACATACTGTGTCCCGTTCAAAGGTTTGTTTAGTCTGAATCTGTCTTTAGTGAATATCTGTAATCATTTGACCATGGGTATGGGTAGGACCAACTCTGCATTGGTTCTTCCCTGTTCAACATGGTGGAGGTATGTTTACTGCCTCTGCGAGCCATGTTCTCACCCCAGCACCAGGGATGCAGCATGTCTATGTTGCCATTAAGCAACTTGGAGCACTCTGCTCACAAACCCCATTTAATGCAGGACCTCCTGAATGAGCCAGAGTTCTTGCTGCCAGCATGAACCAGGAAGCCGGCTCTTAAAGGAATCTCTGCCTGCCTCTAGCAAACAGAGCCCACCCGAGAAGATGCTGCTACCCAGAAATCGTGCTTAACTCTGTTCTTTTATGTCTAGAATTGCTTCCTAAGCTGTCTCAGGTTTTATGTGGATGTCGTTGGCCCATGTCAGCACTATTTTGTAAATGGAGACAGCTCGTCCATTTCCCAGCTGCCCAGACTCGAACAATCACACAGAAACTATATTAATTAAAGCACTGTTTGGCTGATGTCTCGGGCATATTTCTAGCTAACTATTACATCTTAAATTAATCCAATTTTATAATTTATCACGAGGTTTGTGGTTCTTAACCTCTTGTTTTTTGGGCAGCTACATGGCATCTGCCTCCTTCAGCAGCTACATGGTGTCTCCCTGACTCTGCCTCCTCTCTCTCTCTCTATTTCTTCCAGTCTGTCTATATTCTGCCCTGCCATAAACCAAAGCAGCTTTATTCATTAAGCAATAAAAGCAATACATATACAGAAGGACTTCCCATATCAGGGATGAGAGTATTCTGCTGATTTTTTTGAATTGGAGACAGAGCCCCTGACTTTAGTGCATTCATGATGGGCAACTGATCTGTCTCTAAGCTACATCCCCAGTTCTGGGATTTTTGTTTGTTTGTTTGTTTGTTGTTTTGAGACAGGGTGGCTCTTTGTAGCCTTGGCAGACTCTGAACCTGCAATCTTTCTGCCTCTCGAGTACTGGCTTTTCAGGCATGGGCCAGCACATCCAACAAAGTTATTGCTGGGGGAAAAGAAAAGCCAAATATCTCATCATATACCAGGAAGCCACGTCCACAGAACAAATCAAAGCTTAATTTTCTAATTCAATATAAGCTCAGATGCATTAAGAAAAGAATTCACACCATGGTGACATTAATATGAAATTCAGAAACTCAGTGATTGTAACAGAACTAGGAGATATTTAGAAATAAAAGAAAAATCATTTCAGAAACGAACACGAACCAGAAGAAAAATAACAACAAACAAAATAATACAGATTCTGGCTTAAGAGAAACATAGGGCATAAAGAGGCCAGTTTTAATTTTTCAAAAATCGAATGAAAAGAAATGATATAAGTAGAAGTCACCCATAGATAACTGATGTCACCAATGAAGTCAGGCAAAAGGGACAACACAGACATAAGAAATATAATCTATATTTAAAAACGTTCCTTAAGGAAAAATAAATATGAATCCACGTGTTGAAAAAGTGCAGCAAATAACTTAGACTATTGACCCAGAACAGCCAACACCAAAATTTCATTCCAGAGTCAGACATGATGACACACATTAAAACCTAGCACTTGGGATTCTGGGGCAAGAGGATTATAACACTAATGCAGAAGAGATTGACAGAAAAATGAGTAAGCTTTACAGAAAAAGAAAGGATTCTGTTGGGAGTCAGCAAGTAATTTAGAAGGGTTAGAAAACTAAATTATCATCAGAGTTGACAATATTTTAGAAGAAAATGGAAGAACATAGCTAAGAGACCCAAGGACTAAAATGTGAGCCCACATGACAGAACAATACTTATATTAATATTTAAAAGAGAGGAGGATATTGTTCTTATTAGTTCCTCATGAAGGATTGATTAGAGGATGCATTTCAGGTATTTAAGATGACCAGAAAGACCTCACTGTGGTGGCTGGTTGATATGGTAAAGATCAAGTTTACCTGAAGGATCAATACTAGTCAAAGTCAAAAGAGAGCATGATAGGGGCATTGTTGTGGGCGTCCCAGACAAGACAGCAATGCCCGCGGGTCAGTGAAGGGTATTTTTGTATTGTTATTCTGATCTTTTTGTATAAATAATGTACCATGAAGTAAACGAATCTGAGATATTCCATCTACGATGATCTGAGTGTTGGTGTCTCCACCAGATTTGTATGTAGACCTAGGAAGCTATACAAAATGTCCTCAAGTAGCACCATTGTGCAGTGGTTACGGCCTGAGAGGAGAGTGTTCAGTAGGAGCATTGCCCTCGTTAGAGGAGCCCAGGGAGCCTGGATCACCCTTCTACCACATGAGGGCACAGAAGGTCTTCTGTGAGCAAACAGATAGACCCTTGCCATATGCCCAAACTGTTGGCACAGCCTTCATGGACTTGTCTCCCTCCAGAAGTGTGAAAAGTAAATTTTAATTGATTACAATCTAATCATTTTAGAGTATGCTGTTATCATAATCCAAACTGATTAAAGTGCTAATCTATGATGTCCCGTTTAAGCAGGAATCTTCATAGGAAGACGAAGAGATCCAGATTTGAAAAGAGCAGTAAAACAAAAATGAAAACAAAAACCACTCACAGTCCTGAATTTTAATTAGAAATATGAATCTGATCATTTTCACTTGTAAAATTTTATCTACAACAAGTAGGCAACAGGTAAAGTCTCAGGCAGAGTAACTATCCCAGCAGTGCTAAGAATTAACATCTGGACGGTGGACTTGGAATTATATTAATAGTTCTTACTACAGAAAGCAGGACTTTTGGGAAAAAAACAGATTCGATACATGTCTGAGGTATGAAATATACAACAAACTTGAAACACCTGATATCAAAGAATCTAGAAAAAGTTATTAAGCCATGCCAAAAGGGACCAGAAACCAACTCAAAAGTAGCCCTATGATCCAAAGATGGGGCATTTGAGCTTTAAAAAGAAGCTGTTGTTGGCTGAAAACTTCAGACATAAGCCGTAGTTATGATTTTAAGAAACAAAGAATTGTTCTGCTTCTGTAGAGAAATTTCAATACTTGAAAATTAGCGTGGATAGGAAAAGCAATATTGTGCCTTTGAACTGTATCTCTTAAGTAGTCAAGTGGTAGACAGAGATGCGTCTCTTTACAGAATGTTTTCAGCCAAAGTGACTGGAATTTTAATAGCACTATTTTGCAATCCCCCAGTAAATTAATGGATTGCAGAAAGAAGGTTGGGCTGGTGCAGTTGTCTCCTGATCAAAGGACTCTTTGAGGGTTCATCTTGATTGTCCCCTTGATAGGGCTTAAAATCACCAAGGAAACAAGATCAGGTTAGCTGAAGTGGGAAGACATAGCCACCCCAGATCTTGATAGTGCCATTCCCTGATCTAAGATCTCGGACTAAATAAAGTCGAGAAAGTGAGCTGAGCCCCAGCATTCACCTCTCTCTGCTTTCTGATTGTGGACGCTGCCGTGTGATCGGCAGCCTCCTGCCGCCACGCCTCCCTGCCGTGTTGGACTGTATCCAGAGAGCCATCAACCCAAATCAACTTTTCTGGTTTAAAATCGCTTTGTTAAGCATTCCATTGGAGTAGCCAGATAAGGGATTTACATAATACTTCCCTTGCCGTTTTCAAGGAAGAAAACCTTTGTCTAATGGGGACCCCAACCTCCAGCTAGTGGGAGGGCAGCTGAACGTGTAGCCTGCCCCGGGGAAGACGGGATTCAATTGCCAGGAAGCTGCGCATCTGGGGCCTGCAGGTCTTCAAAATATAAAGCAAAGGGGATGAAGGAAAGGTGAGTATAGAGTGTGGGGTGCTCGTAAGCCATACGAATGTTTAGCGCACAAAATGCAGTGTTTGTGGACAGACTGGGGTCAATCAATTCTAAAGAAATGCACAGAGGAGATGTCTAATTTCATCAGGAGCCTACAATGCTTATGGAGTGAGGAAAGGCTTGCCACTCAGCTCAGGGAATTTGTGGGACGTCTAGAGGAGCTGGAAACCCCTGTTTCTCGATGTCATTGTTCACGGTAAGCGGGACTGCCATATTCTGTTCATTGGAGTACACATTTGTTTTGCATGGCTTTGAAACCCACTGATTTCACCTTAGATATAAAAATGAAAAGGAATCAAAGTCTGTTTAGCAAAAATAATAGTTGTCCCAAGAACAAGAACGTTCAACAGGATTCTCTCAACCCTATGGCTCAAGACAGAAAGTAGTGAGTAGGGCTGGGCTGTAGCTCAGGGGCAGAGTGCTCGCCTGGCATCCTGGACAAGGTCCTTGCAATCCCGGGTCTGCAAAGGATAGAAAAGGAGAAAACCTAAGGAAATAAAGGACCACAGGGAACAACTGAAGGCAGAAAGCATACCTCGAAATCCTAAAGCGATTCTGGCATACGTGACCTCTTTGCTCTCACGTGACCTTAACTTTTATACAGAGGAACAAATCTTTATAAAGATCCCATGACTTGCAAGTTCTAGTACTTTTGAAACTCAGGACATAAAAGTCTCCTTTTTAACGTTGGAGCTCAGTTGTAGACACTTGCCTGCCCTCCACAAAGGCCTTGATTCTATCCCCCAAGCTACTTACAAACACACATGATCCAACTAGCCAGCAGTCAGACAGACAGACAAACACCAAGACTTGGAAGGTTTATGCAGGAGGGTTTTGAGTTTCCAATTCATCTGGGTGATAGCCAAGCAACCCTGTCTCAAAGCAAAACAGATGATTTCTTGACCTTTTATAAGCTTGATGCTAATTGTTGCTGGGAAAAAAAAATAGTCTTAAATATTTAGATAGCGTCTTAGGCAAATTATCTTTGAGTGTGGGCTAAAGAAAAAAAAAGAAAGAAAAAAAAGGAGTGTCATTGGAATCCTGCCATCAGGCTGTGTGAGCATGTGTTTCCACCAGGACACACCTGCCCCGTGGTTAGGAGGGACAGATTCTAACACGCAGAATGCATGCTTCCTTGCTCCTTCCTCTGTCTCTCAATGGCGTATTGCCAGTATCATTTCAAGTGGCAAGTGACCTAGTTAGCAGAATACACTCACATTAGACAATCCAAATTAGTCACTGTTCCATCCACCCTGTCTCTCCCTCTGGTTTTCTTTCCTGCTTTTTCTTTCTTTCTTTCTTTCTTTCTTTCTTTCTTTCTTTCTTTCTTTCTCTCTCTCTCTCTCTCTCTCTCTCTCTCTCTCTCTCTCTCTCTCTCTTACCTCAACAAATTCTACTTTTTCGCTTACTTTCCTCTTTATAACCTACCCGCTTTGGTTTATTTTTCTTCTCTTCATGGTAAGCATCTCAAACATCGGCTTCCTGTAATGCGGAATGATTAATAATGAAGTTGTCATGCCGGCGGACGGAAACAGAGCGGTTGAAGGAAAATAACTGGCGTAGCGGCAGCTCCAGCTTTGATTCAATTTGTAAATTTGAAAATAGAAAATGCATTTGTAAGAGATGAATACAACTGATCTGCGAAAACCAGGAGAGTTTAGATTACTGTTTCTCTCACATTTGTGCAAAGTTTTGGGAGCTCTCAAAAAAAAAAAAATCAGCATAGTGATCTCCCAGCTTTTGTCTTCTGCGAAATTACTTGTCATGGTGTGCCTAGTGGTCACCTCCATAACTGCTTGAAAGAGTGAGGGATGGTAGTTTGAAAATGGGAATAGCAAAGGGAGCCTGCTTAGATCACGATGGAAGTTTCTTATTCAAGAGGTAGGCCGGGGGATAGTCCAGTCCTCCCACATCTGGCCACAGCTGTATGATAGCCCAGTTTCATCCTCCATGAAAACCTTTTGCAATTATGTGGAGAAAAATCTTAAATAGAATGTCCAACAGACTCATAGTGGTAGGGGACAAAGCTGGAAACAGCCTGTCCTAAACACTGTACTTAAAGTGAAAAAGTCAGTTTGCAGCCGGGCAGTGGTGGTGCACACCTTTAATCCCAGCACTCAGGAGGCAGAGACAGGTGGACCTCTTTGTAAGTCATCCTGGTCTACAAGAGCTAGTTCCAGGATAGGCTACAAAACTACAGAGAAACCCTGCCTTGAAAAACAAAACAACAACAACAACAAGTCAGTTTGCCTTGGACTGAGAGCATGAAGCAGAGTGATTTTCCTTGTTTAAGATACTTGCTGCAAATTCTGTTTTTGGTAGCTAGGAATATCCCCAATAATATGTACCTTCAAGATTCGGGTAGACATGACCGGTCAGAGCCTGTGAGTCACACCAGAGGACTGAAAACATTGAAAGGTATGAAATGATAACATTACTATTATTCCTTACCTGATTTCACAGACTTTGCTGAAGGCAGCAAGAGGTTCGTTTAATTTCAAGTAGGTGAGCATCCTAGGGTAATGTGATTAATAACATTAGCAGTGCATTAGGGGAAGGGAGAGATGGCCCAGAGCTTAAGAGCACTGGCTGACCTCCCAGAGGTCCAGGGTTTAATTTCCAGCAGTCACATGGCAACTCACAGCCATCTGTAATGAGATCTGATACCCTTTTCTTGCATGCAGGCAGAACACTGTGTACGTAATAAATACCACAAGGACATTTGCTCAACTATGTGCATAGCAACTTTATTTGTAATAGCCACAACCTGGAAGCAACCTAGGTGTCCCTCTGTTGAGGAATGGATAAATATGGAACATCTGCACAATGGAATATCACTCAGCTGTTAAAAACAATGATGTCATGAAATTTGAAGGTAAATGGATGGAACTAGAAAAAAAAATCATCCCGAGTGAGGTAACTCAGACCCAGAAAGGCAAACATGGTATGTACTCATTCATACATGGATATTAGCTATAAAGTGAAGGATAGCTATGCTATAATCCACAGACACAGAGAGATCGGGTAACAAAAGGGGGTGCAAGGGGGTGCACAGAACTTCCTGGGAAGGGGGAACGAAAGAGATTTTGTGAGTGAGCTGAGGGCAGGCAAGGATGGGAACAGGAGAAATTAGGTTGGGGTGTGAAAGAGACTACTGGAAAGAAGGGGCATCTCAGCGTCAGCGAGGGAATCTCCCAGGAATCTATAAGGATGACCTCAGCTAAGACTCCTAGCGATAGCCTATACATAGTCTAACTGGCCCTTTCCTGTGACCAGTCATGTAGAGGAAGTGGAAAACCAACTCAGCCACAATACTTTCAACCTACAGTCTGTCCTGCCCATGGGATGTGCTGTGTGACCTAGAGAGTAAGGGAGTGGCCAACCAAAGCCTGGTCTAGCCTAAAACCCATGCCAGGAGAGTAAGCCCACTCCTGGCATTAGCTGAAGCACCAGGACCCGCAGGCTGAATGATTCAGCGATCCAGGATAGACTCAAACATGATCGAAGGGGGAAATGTCAGCGTAATGATGCCTAACAATTTTCTGCTGTATTCATAGATTGGTGCCTATTGTTGTCAGAGAGGCTTCATCCAGCAAATGGCGGAAGCGGACGCAGACCCATGACCAGAACGTTAGGTGGAGCTCGGAGAATCCTGTAGAAGAAGGGGAACAGATTGTACAAACCAGAGGGGTCAAAGACACAAGAAAACACACAGAATCAAGTAACCTGGGCACACAGCAGCTCACAGAGACTGAACCGCCAACGAGGGAGCCTGCATGGGACGGACATAGGTACTCTACATGTATGTTACAGTTGTGTAGCTTGGTCTTGGATTAGGTCTTCAGATTCCTTTTGGCAGGGAGTACTGTCTGCAGGTTGAGTTTGGCAGCCTGAATTGTACTTCCATTATGGAGTCAGTTTTGCTAAGGACTGAGGACCGACTAAGCTGTGGGCTCTATTACAGAAGCATTGCTATGCTGCACAGGCATGAAATAAATGACTGTGTTCAGTATGAAATTCACTATTGAGAACATCTGGGCAGAATGGTGTAAGTTTTGCTCCCATCCTGCTACCTCCCATAAGTACGGCACCCATTGAGCCGTTTCCCATAAGTACTGGACCTACAAAACCTTCCCAGCCGTATTTATATTTCTTTAAAAGTCCTCAGTGTTTCTCTGAGGTTTACACTAACACTATACATCTTTAACTTTCCTTTTAGTTGTAATTTTAGATTAAAACTTTTTCATTAACATGCAAAAATGAGTTTCAATGGGATATTTTCATATATATATAATTATATTTTTCTTATTTCCCCGCATACTCCTTCATTTCCCTGCCCCCCTCTTTCTGTACCCATCTCCCCCAATGCTCTCCCTCTGCTCTCACCTCTCATCTATTCCATCTCTTGCTCCTTCCACTCCTCACCCTCCACACCTCCTTCTCCCATCCCATAGTCCAACTGTCTACTTCACACCATGTATATGTTTATAAAAATTTTAATCTAGATTCTGCTCATGAGAAAAAAAACCATGTTGCCTTTCTGCGTCTGAGTTGCTCCACTGAACATCCTGATCTTCAGTTTCCCCCTCTTCCTTGAATGCCATAATTTCATTCTTCATCTCTGACGAACATTCCTTCAGCCGTTCATCTGCTGATGGCCATTGAGACGGGTTTCGTATCTTGGTTATTGTGAGTAATGCAGAAATAAACACGGATGCGGTTCTCTGGCTCTGACTCAGTAGAGTTGGACCATATGGTAGCTCTGCTTTAGAATTTCTTTTGAGGATCTTCCATACTGATACCCACGGCAGCTGCATCAGTTAACACTTCAATCAGCAGTGAATAAAGGTTCATCTTCACCAGCATCTTCACCAGCATCTTCACCAGCGTCTTCACCAGCATCTTCACCGCATCTGTTGGTGTTTCTTTTCTTAAGACAGCCATTCTTGATGGGATGAGATGGAATACCAAAGCGGCTCTATTTGTAATTCTCCAATGGCTAGTGTGTTGCCTGGGGTTCTCTAAAGGAACAAGACTGAGAGAAAATAAACAAGATAAAACAAACAAAGGGGGTATTTATTAGAATGGCTTACAGGCTGTGGTCCAGCTAGTCCAACACTGGCTGTCCACCAACAGAAGAATCCAGTGGTTGCTCAGTCCCTGAGACTGGATTTCTCAGCTGGTCTTCAGTATACACTGCAATCCTGAAGAAGTTAGGTTCTAACGCCAGTGAAGGACTGAACTTACCAGCAAGGTAAGAACAAGCAGCCAAAGAGAGCTGTCCTTTATATAGGCGATCAGCAGAAGGTGTGGCCTGGATCGTAGGTGGATCTTCCCACCTCAAGTGATCTGAATTAATACTTTATAGTCTCATCTCAACAGTTCTGGATTAGAAGTGGGTTTTCCCACTTCAAGTAATCAATTAAGAAAAGATCCTTCCCAGGTGGACCAAGTCCCTTGGATTTCAGTTAATTCCAGATGTAGTCAAGCTGACAACCAAGAACAATCATCACAATCCCCCCACCTTGTGAATCTGACACACAGTCGTATCTCCTATGCCATGATTAATTTCCAAATGAAAACAATAACCAGGTCCTAATTGCACCTAACATGGCGTGACTATCCTACATACAATTGTAAACACATTACACATCTAACCAGGCCACAGTTACATCTAACATGAATTGACTATGCCTTTTACAACCACAAAGACGTAAAAATTTAGAATAGGTGACAATGTCTCTTGAGTGACCTTCTTTTACTATCTCAAACTTAAAGATGATAAACCGATGTTCTCTTAATTGATCCTGCATCATATGGTAAAGAAATAGAGGAAAGAGAACACAAACATCTACACAAATCTATTCTTAACAAAATATGACAGAAACACTCATATCGATTATATCCTTACTACTGTAGCTGGTCACGTAGCCTTAGTGGTTATTGGTAACTATCTTCCTCAACTACCCATTTCCTTCAGAGATTCGATTCTGTTTTTCTCATTCACTATGTTCCCTGGCAGAGCCAATTCTAAAAGCCTCCATTTAGCTCTCCAACCGTAAGAGCCCACACTCCACAGGCCAGGGAACCAATGAGAGAACTCTACCGACTTCTAAGTGAAGCTAGCCCAATTAAGCATTCTGGGATCGAGAAATAACCACAGGATGATTTCTGGGACCCACTGGACCTCTTGTGAGTAGGACTTGAGCCAAAACTCCATTAGCACCAGACCTCCATAAGCCTCTCCGATAACTGGATGGCCGCAATGTTTCTTGGGATCTCCCGGAATCAGCGTCAATTCAGAACCGGTATCCAATAGACTCCTGAAGGTCTGACGGTTTCCCTTCCCCCAGTGTACAGTAACTTTTCCCCTTTAGGGAAGGACTGAGGCAAGGTGAACTGTAAAACTCAGGTATTTTACCAAGGTCCTTCCTCAGGGGAACTCAGTTGGACCTTCATTTTGGGGTTCTGGGTCTGCAAACCGGCTCAAAGTCTGGAAATTGGGTCACAGACCAAAAGTCCCTATGGCCACAATCCAATGTAGGCTTTTTTTTTTTTTTCATTTGTTTGAGAATCTTTCCACATATACAGATTAAACAAAAATGTAGAAGGCTTATCTATTTCATGCCCGGAAACACCATGGTCGATTACCCAGTACCAAAGGGGCATACAAGTTGCACTATCATAAAACTTGCATGGCCTGTGCTGACCATGGCGGACGCCTCTTTGTCTGTGCTGTCCATCACGGTAACTACGGTCACTTTGCCTTTGGTGATTCAGCGCTGTCGTCTGGCCCCTGCTTACTCTGGGGCTCACGGCATCTAATTCACCCAAGTGAGCAACAGTGTCTCCGACCCCAGGTCTGGCACAAGGGAAGTGGTGACAACAAAGTTCTTCGAATGTACTGGAGCCCCCTGATCATGTTGCATCTTATAGGATTAGTGAAGGGTGTGTCTTCTGGGCCTCCCCATTGTGGAGGATTGGGTTTTACACAGCATAATCATTCTAGCATTGCAATTTCCCCTGGGCCTTAAAATCCCTTCATCATCACAGCCAAGGGCTCTCAGGCGTCTCCAACTCCTTTTCAGCGGACCATCTTCTGACAAACGCTGCAGCCAACCAGTCACGCGAACTTTTGACACTTTTTCTTTTAAAACTGTGCAAACTTCCACGTTAAACCTAGACTCCCCACTCAGAGGGCTCATCTCAATAAACACCGTGACCCGGGGTTATGTTCTTTGCACCATGATCTCTCACCCTTGAAATTCGTGCCCGCACACATTCCCCAGACTTTTGCCTGCATGAATTAGCAAAGTCATTAAACTCTTCAGTGGTGTAGTGCACTTCCTCAGGAGCCACACTTTTTATCTTCCCTCCAGCAACCTGCTTAGCCTTAAGTCTGCTTATATAGGGCCAGAGGCAGCTATTAGTGGGCCCTAAGCGACATCGGGGTATTGTTTTGCCTGTATTTCCTTCCGAGAAAGTCACCTAACCGAAGGGAGTTAGGACAAAACAAACAAAACAAAAAACAAATAAACAAACAAATAAAAAACCACCCAACTGTCTTGCAGGATACCAAAGTTATTCATAGAAACATTTGATCAAGGACAGATAGATGTGCTAGGATTCAAGTGATGATGGGTTAATTTAAAAACCACCCACTAGTAAGTTCCTTAAAAGAAAATTCTGAGCTTTGAACATCACATATAGTATACACATTTGGTTAAAGCCTCCTTTATCTAAATTGATGATAATTTATTTAGACCTTTAAGAAAAATGAAGATTTTTTTTTTTTTTAGAAAAAATGATTTATATTCATTGACTTTAGGGCTGTCAGTGGAAGACTGAAATTACGAAAAAGAAGACAGCTTTTTATTCTAGCTTTGTATGTGTGGCGAGGCAGGGAAGGGAGTGGTGGGGGGGAGGCTGAAATAAGATCTCAGGTAGCAGGGCTAGCCTTGGCCTAAGTCTCTGAGGCTCATGGTGACCTTCTGATTAACTATGTCTCACATGATGGGATTACAATCTACCACCACCACCACCACCACCACCACCACCACCACCACCACCACCACAGCCTTCTGGCCTGTTTCAGGTAGCAAATACACCAAAAAGTTTCCAGAGGCTGAGGAAGGCTTCTTCTTAACACAGAGCTATTCTAGTTATCGATATTCTGAGAACCTCTCTCTAGGAGGGAGGGAGCATTTCCCTGCAGCTGACACTGGCTTTAGGCTTTCCCTTCTCCCCATGTGGTATTTCTGGGGGGGGGGGGGGTACCAGTTTCTTGGAGTCTACTGTTGCAGTCAGCTGACTCTTGACCAGGCCAGTTAGATTTAGAACACTCACCATATCTTTGAATTTTGTTTTTAAACACAATCTCAAGCTTTCAAGAAGGTTTATTTATTTTAAGTGCATGGGTGTTTTACTTGTGTGTACCTGGGTACTATAAGCTACAGAAGCCAGAAGAAGGCACTGGATCCCCTGAAATGAATTGCAAACAGAGCAGCTCTGGGCTTCTGCCACGTGGGTGCTGGAAACTGAACGGGGGTCCTCTGGAAAGCGGTAAGTGCTTTTCACCATCTCTGCAGCCTCCAAACCTCTTAAAGAGACACTGTATTAATAGTGCGCTTTTTATAACCCTTTGATTTTGTTTTTGAGGGGTTTTTTTTGTTGTTTATTTTTTAAAGATACTGTGTTCATGGGCTTAGATACAGCAGTTAAGCATTGAAATTTCCAAATTTGTTGTTGTTGTTTCTCAGAAAAGGAAGAGAGAGGAGGGGATGAACAAAAAGAAACTGGCTATTATTTAAGTGGGGTTTGCTGGTTTTATCTCCCAGAGGCGGCTTGCAAAGAGTCTGCCCTTTCTAAGCGGTCCGCCCCATCCTCGCCGAGCCAGGAAGCCGGGAGGCGGGCGAGCGCCCCCTGGTGGTTACCGCGGCGCCGCACCGAGGACCGCGGGGAGGGCGGGACCACGGCCGGCCCCGCCCCCGCCATCCCGGCCTTCGCTTTCCCGCGCGCCCGCGGCTGCGCCACTTCCGCTGCTCGGGCCGCGATGACTCCCGGGCCCTGGTGGCTGGTGCTCTGGCTGCCGCTCCTGACCACTCTGCCCGCGGACGCGGTGCAGGAGGAGGAGGAGGCGGTGATGGCAGGTAACCCTGACTCCGGGCGGTGGGGGGGGGCTCCCTTCTGGGCGTCAGGGTCACGCGTGGGCGCGGCCAATCCCCACCCCCTGCGTGCGAGCATCCGGATGCTTCACGTTTTAATTCGTTCAGGACACACTGCCGAGCACCGGCACAGCTGGCCCTTTGCCACCAGCTCTTGTCTGAAATCTTATTTTATCCGTCTCCACAAATCTCATGCAACCCCAAACTAGAGGAGGGTAAAAGCTTCAGAGTAAAACCAGGATTCTGTCCCCGATTGGCTGCTGTGACCTGGGTGGTTGTTCATATGCAAAATACTGCTGATGCGCCAGCCTTGAACCCCGTGCAGAGGAAGCAGCTGGGAGCTGCTCGGGCTCTTTGAGCTGCTGAAGATCCTGGCTTGCAAAGTTGTAGCTGCCAAACTCAGCAATTCCCCACGAACAATTTCCCCATTTGTTTTAACCGCTCATGGTTAAAAGGTTGCTTGTTTGCATTCCTCGTTGCATCAGCCATCCATGGACTCACGGGGGGCTGTCAAGTGTGGGACTTTTAATTGGATAAACTCTCCACACCGACAAAGTCAGTAGGGTGTCTAAGACTGAAAGAGACAGTGGCTAACGGGTTCTAGCTCCTGACGCACCTTGTGTCCCCAGTGGTCCTTGAGATTTTGACGTAGACCAGGCTGGCCTCGAGTGTGCAACAGTCCTGCCTCCACCTCCCAAGCGAAGGGTTTTCGGGGCTGGCACACCTGGCTTACAGATTGGGTATTTCCTGACACACCAGGACTTTCCTGCGTGGGAAGTGTAAGATACCCACGAGGTGATAAAACCTTCGTCCGCAGCTGAGAAAGATGGCGACTTTGGGCGCGACTCCAGAGAGTTGTTAAATGCATGTAGGAGGGGACCACTGTCCTAGAGTGCTCAGAGGCACTGTGAGAGCCCCCTCGGTTGGCTGCTGCTACTGTCGAGGCTGTGGTTTTACAAGGAACCCCGGGATGAGACAGCGAGGCAGTACGTGCCCCCACCCACAGGAAATGTATTTTTGAAAAAAACACTGCAAATGGCTACCTGAAACCTCAGCTAGTATCAAACCTTACATATACTTTTTCTCCTATAGATACATAGTTGCCTTCAAGTTTAATGACAAATTTAGTAGAGTAAGAGAAAATTAATTGCTACAAACGCAGTAGTAATGAAATGCTGGGGAATCCGTTATTTGGACTTACATATTATTGTTTGGAGGTGATTTCCATTCGGTGTTTCCAGACCCTGGTTGAACACAGAAAACCGCAGCTTCGGCTAGTGAAGCCGGTGTCGTGGGACACTGGTGGTCCTGCCTACCAAAAAGTAGGAGCCGTCCAGAGCGTGGGAGGCTGGCCTCTGATTGTTCCCGAGGACCTCCCCTGCTCTGAGACCCTGCCTTGAGCACATACCCACTGCCATGGCACGTGGGACAGCCCCTCTGAGGCCAGCCTTCTGTCGCCTTATTTGAAGAAAAGGCAGACACTTGCCCCGGGAGACAGGTAGTTGTCTGAGGAAGAGAAACGTCAAGTCAAGCATGACTCTTAGTTTGAAACCAATAGATCAGGTCTACAGAAACTTCCGCCCTTCAGCTGAGGGTCCAGAAATGGTTTTCCCGGGCTTCTCTCCAACAAGGGGCCATTTTAGATGTACAGTTTGAAGTTCTGTGACAGGGCAGATTGTCTCCTGAAGTGAGGAGCAGACCGTGTGTGCGCTGGGATGTGCTGAGTTCTGTCCTCTTCTCATGTCACTGGAGGACTAGAAACCAAGATTTATATTCAGGTTAAGAGCAACAAACGGTGGTGGAGCACGCCTTTAATCCCAGCACTTGGGAGGCAGAGGCAGGCGGATCTCTGTGAGTTCGAGGCCAGCCTGGTCTATAAGAGCTAGTTCCAGGACAGGCTCCAAAGCTACAGAGAAACCCTGTCTCGAAAAACAAAAATCAAAAAAACAAACAAAAAAATGGAGGCAGAGGCAGGTGGATCTCTGTGAGTTCGAGGCCAGCCTGGTCTACAAGAGCTAGTTCCAGGACAGGCTCCAAAGCTACACAGAGACCCTGTCTCAAAAAACTGAAAAACAAACAACAACAACAAAAACAACAAGGGGGAGTTAGTGCAGAGAGGCGTCTCTTCTGGAGCTCACACCTTTGAAAAATGTGAATGTACCGAAAATACCAAGAAGATCCGCACTCCATCTGGGGCCGTTTGGTTGCATTTGAACTCCCACAAGAACAGTTTGTTGGCTTTTTACGTTTTCAGTTTTCCTGCTTTTCCCCCTGTCCTGGAAGAGCCGAGTCTAGGTTTAATGCAAGAATGCCGTGTGCTGTGTTTCTCTCTTGATGTCATCAGGGGGCCATGGTGTCCGTGCCCCAACTGTGGAAGCCTAGGTCCCCGGAGGAATGCTAGTGAATTATTGTTATTATTATTTTTAATATGGGAAGTGGTTTCGCATCTGCTAGGGCTTGAACAGTGTTTTATGTTTTTCCTTTTTAGAAGCATCTAGAAGTAGGCTTCAGCACTGCCTGCTCCTAACGTTTTGACTGAAGATTTTTGCCGTATGTCTGGCTAAACTCTTCAAGTTCAATATACGTGGACATTAAGGAGGCTACTAAGCAGGAAAAGCAGGAGAGGAGTCATTTGCTTTTGACTTAGTGACAAAGCAGGTGACGTGAGGCTGCACACACCTTATGTGTGCACCGTAGTGTGCCCTTGCCCTCCGGGACTCGTTCTGACACCCCAGTTGATGAATGAAATGGCGGAGCTCTGAGTTCCGTGAGTGTCTTTCCTCCCTCACTGCCATGACGCATAAATTAGGACAATGACAATACGTCAGTACTCTCAGTCTACTCAACAGTTACCTGAAGCTTATCAATTGCTTATTTCTGGAAACTTTGAGCTAATTCTTTTGGATCCTGTTGACCCAAGGTAATGGAGACGGTAGAAAGTGAGGTCACAGAAGCGGCAGGACCATGGTAGTCCCACACCCCATTAGTTGAACAGTGCAAGCTTCATGGTATTTAAAGCGACGAGACCTCTGTCTCATTGGTTCACATAAGCCCGGCTTGAGGCCTTGGGGAATGCGATTAATTCCGTCTGCATGTTCCTTAATCTGCCGGAGTCTGAGGGGAAATCCAGAACAAGTTCTAACCAGGAAGTCCCTTAGACAGCATACGCTGATGTCAGAACCAAGATTCCTGCCACTTCTTGGCCTCCAGTATCTGAGGAGGAGCAAGGAAGCTGGTCCTTAGCCGGAGGCGCTTAGTGTGGCCAGCCTTGTCCTGTAGTCCAGGCTACACTGGTGACCTCACACTTGGCTCCCTGGCTGCGTGGGCTCTGGAGTGGGTGGTGTGGTACCAGCTGAGCGCGGAGTGACACCGCATGCTGGAGGTTTTCAGGAAAGGCCGGGGGCCGCTCCTCTCGTACTGGCAGTTCCTCACGGAAGTTGGCTGTTTTCGCTGGCCGTGTTACGCTTGCTCGGGTAATCCTCTAATCCTCTCAGAGTGCAACTCTCGTGCACACGACAAGAGCCTGAACGCTGCCAGATTCAGTAAGTCCATAGAGAGTGAGATAAGACGTTCCCGTGTGAGGTGAAGCCTGTCGTCGGCAGAAAGCAGCTGAGCGCAGTTCTGCCATGGCTCAGAGAAGGCCTTCTGGAAAAGGTGGCATCAGGGCAAACATGCCAGCTATCGACAGGTGTTAGCCCTGCCAGGGCAGGGCTAAGCAGGTACTTTGAGGAGAGTCAGTGGACTGGTACAGCTGGAGCCCTCAAGCGAGAGAGAGGTTGAGGAAGAGGAGGCCATAGAGGTACCTGGGCCTTTCTAAAGGAGGGTAGATGTTTCCACAGTGTTAGCGAAAGTGATTGGAGCATATAATAGGCCCTGAGGGATGCTTTATTTATAGAAGGCCTGTATGTTTTATTGGAAGAAAGGTTGTGGAGGAATTGTGGAGTTAGTTCTGGAAGTAGGGAGACCAACTGGGGCAATCTTAAGTACAAAATGAATGATGCTTGCGTAATGGAAGCTTTGGGCCCGCAGCCATGCTACAGCGCTATATTTGCACACACCGTCTTGCTCTGAAGAGCTGCAGATGCCAGGGATGTAGAAGACTGTTGACTGAGGTTCCTGTCCTGCCCGGTTCCCACAGTCGTTAAGTCCCAAAGAAATCACACGGAGGTCTACATTAATTCTAAACTGATTGGCCCAGTATCTCAGGCTTCTTATTAACTCGTATAACTTCCATTAGTCCGTAATTCTTGTCTGTGTTAGCCATGTGGCTTGGTACCTTCTTCAGTGAGGCATGTCACATCTTGTGCCCTCTGCATCTGAATCAAGACTGCAGACTGAAACTTCCCTCTTCCCAGAATTCTCATTGTCCCGCCTCTACTTCCTGCCTGGTCGCCCTGTCTCTACTTCCTGCCTGGCTACTGGCCACTCAGCATTTTATTAAAAATAATACAAGTGACAGGATAAAAGACCATTGTCCCACAGCAGAAAACAGTCTTGGGGTCTGTTGGAAAGCCTTCATGATAGCAGTCTTTGTTTACAAGTTCAGTCCTCAAAGGAGAAGCTTCTACGGACCACAGATGCAAAGTTTTCTGTGAAGTTAATTCAGCCCATAAATAATGGGGCTCTCTAGGAGAGGAGTTAACAGGGAGAACCTTGGAGGCGTCTCTAAGAACCCTCTTACACCCCCAGACCCCATAGCATGGAGCATTCCTGGTGACAAAATGCCAGACCGTGAATGGGCATTTGTCTAAAGTTCTGGGACGCTAGGGCTGTGAACCTGCAACCCCCACGCCCTTCACCTTCCCAGCTGGGACTTGCTCTTTTCCAGTGATAAATGAATCCCTTCTCAAGGGTTCACTGCACATAGTTTTCTGGCCCAGCTGCCCCGTTTAGCTCTGGGTCCCGTCCAGAGACCTCACAGGAGGTAGAGAGCCTGTGACGTGGGAAGGCCGGGCCTGAGACCTTCTGCTTG
The DNA here is from genome assembly GCF_982192425.1 of Myodes glareolus. Taxonomy (NCBI): domain Eukaryota; kingdom Metazoa; phylum Chordata; class Mammalia; order Rodentia; family Cricetidae; genus Myodes; species Myodes glareolus. Next base: position 34,810,820 of record NC_142052.1, on the reverse strand, counting down.
GTCCTCTGGCTCAACTGGCAGGGCTCCCAAGGTGTGCCACTGTGTCCTCACAGCCACTCGAGCATTTCCTGGTTTTGCATGGCATTCTTTGACCTCCTTTTCTACAGCTGATAGCCAGCATTCGCTGTCCTGAGACTGTGTCTTTGGGCACGCTGCCCCTGGCTTTTAACTGTGTGCGTCTCGGCTGTACCCATCTCGGCTGTACCCACGGATTCCTCCACCTTGGCTGCCCCACGTGTTCACAGCACGTCTCACATCTACGTATACCCTACATTGTTAATGGCTGGTGTCCCGTGCTTAGCAGAGTCTCTCAAAGGTCCTCTTACCGCTCTGGATCCTGGCTCTTGACCTAGATTCTTAGGTTTTCAGCCCTGGCTCGGTGGATGATTTCATTGCTGTGCTCAGAGGAACAAGGAAAGGAGTCCTCCGTCACAGTAGAGTATCCTGGGTCCTTATATAACCAAGCTGTCGCTTTGGTGCGGCTGTTTTAGGGGGTAGGACTAGGCCCGTCCTCGCTTCAGCCTGTCACAAAGGACATTCCAGGCCAAGGCAGGCACCTATTGAGTTGATTCAACATTGTTTTCTAACTGGGTATAATGATCACTAGTAGCGATGGTTACCTCGTCCTTACTGAACTTTGGTGTAAGGGTTTAGTCTAGCTTCATTTCAGGTTTCACTGCGGATTCCCTTAACTGTGCTTTGAATAGGGCGAAGGGCTTATTTCTCTGGGTAGCCGCAAGTATTCCCTGCTCCGGTCTCCTATTTCTGAGAGGCACTTCACGTTCGACACACTGTCTTGGACTCCAAAGAACTTGGTTCAAACTCAAACACAGCAGTGGTCTCGGAAAGCGAACCCCGTTTTTAATTCTTTTGTCGTGTTTATCACAGGTACTAGAGGACCTCCCCCTCAGATTACATTGCTGAATGCTATATCAGTGTTATTTGTGAACACACTAGGCCTTACATGTCTCTGTTGGGCTCCAGCCAAAGATCTTCTTGGCTGTAGAACTCTCTGTCCATCTTTAGACCCGGTGAGAACTGACTGTATGTCAGTCTGTCCAGAACTGAACTAATCTCCCCTTCTTCTCAGAGCCCTACCTCTCCATAATCATGGGGTAGAAGCTCACCGTCCAGAAACCTTCACATCTTCCTCTCCCTTATCCACCGACTCTCCAAAGTGTGTCAATTTCTCTCCCCGAGAGCTCTTGCTGTCCTTCCTCCTCCTCGGTTCACGCCCTGAGAAATTGGGTCCTCTCCTTGCTGCGGGACCTAGAGATGACAGATGCCTCCTCCCGTTGTGGGTGCCTCTGCTTGGTAACTGGTGACGATCCTGCCCAGAACTGACTAGACAGTTGAGGGGAGCCCTTTGTGATGTCGTCCTCCGCTTCCTGCCACATTTGATACCTACCTGAAGTCCTCTGTCCTCTGCTTTCAGGGTGAAGTGCGGATTCCTTATGTAGATGGGGCCATTGCTTCTCTCCAGCTGAGGTGTCCCAATGGCTCCTGCATCTGCTCACTCTCTCCTTGCTTCTTCACCCCTGAGCTGAGCCCCCGTGACTTCGCTCATCTGATGACGCTCATGTTGGTTGTCTCTGGGTCCTGATACTGTCTTATCGCTTACAACTTTTTCTCGAGTCTTCTGATGGTGTTTCTTTCCCATAACTCTTGCCATCCACTCTTGGACCAAAGACACGCTGTTCTCTGCGCATGTATGATGGTCACATGTGACCTAAGAGTGCTGACTCTGGCTATGGTAGTACTGTTCTCTAACATGTATGATGGTTACCGTGTTGACTCAGGGTGTGTTTCCTTCACACAGACACTTGCTAGACTGGGAAGAGTGAAGGTCTCTAATGACCATGTAGAAGAAGTTTTGGTCATAGAATACTACAAACTATGACAACCTCCCTTTGAACATTTAAAAAAAAAAACAATTACTTAGGAAGCCCTAAGTTTACTTTATTTTTTATCTTTCAGCTCCTAGGTGTAAATCTCTGAAGGAAGCAGACTTCATTGAAACATCTACGTCAGACTGTTACTGCTACAGTCAAGAGCAAATACAGTGGACATGCATGTGGTCGACGGTGCAGGTTAGGCTACGTTTGTATCCTGTCGTAAGAATGTAAGATTAAAGTGCGCCACTTTGGGATTTAAAGATATATTTTGTATGACTCATAGCTGATGTACCAGGATGAAAGCTAACTTGAGGGGCAGACGGGGAATTGTATTAAAGGGTTGCAGAACTGGGAAGGTTGAGGGCCACGGCTCTGAGGACGCAGAGAGGCAGTAATTAAAAGTGATGAGTGCACTCACTGGGAACGTGTCGATTCAGAAAGGCTGGGTTGGCTGGGGAAGGAGTGCTCTGAGCTGAGGGGTAGTGTGCCCCGTCTCAAGACATGATGTCAGCCTGTACCCTTCCTAGAGAATAAGATGTTTGGGCTCATGCGGCTTCTGGTGCCGCCATGCCCGGCATCTTGTACGTTTTTCCCGGGAGCTTCTGGGACGTGAAAGCTGCAGTAACCCGCCCCTCGCATCCCTCTTCATTCACTCAGCTCTTCTCCAAAAGGCTTCACAACTCCGGCGCCTCCTCCCCTCTCATTCTTGGCTGACGATCCTCTGCTTCATTAAAAAATGGAAAAAATATCCCCTGAGGGACAGGAGGTGGAGAGATCGTAAGAGCCAGAGGGGCTGAAAACACCAAGGAAACAGGTCTTCTAGACATAACAGGACTGACGGGCATATGAGCCCACGGAGACTGTGGCAGGATGCACAGGGCCTGCACAGCTCTGAGCCAGGCGGGAAGTGTGCACAAACCCCCGTCTTCACTTGAGACGCTCTCTAGCTGACAGCTGTGGACAGGAGGGGTCAGTTTTCTCCAGTGGCGTCTCACTGGGTATACAAAGCACATTTAAGGGCAGGCCCCATGTCCAGCAGTAGAGGGGCAACACAAAATGACCTCAACGATAATTTTATAGGGTATTTTTATTATTCTTATTCTTACAGGTCTTTTGCTCATATATCCTGTTTTCCGATTCTATGTTTTTATGGGATTTGTGTGAAGGTGTGTCTCTGCATGTGTGTCATGGTCTCTTTCTTAGGGTACTTTTTTTTTCTGTTTGTTTTGAGTTTTTTCATTATTTATTTATTTTGGATGGCTGTTTATTTTCTAATCAGAAAAAAAAAGGTGTGCATTTGGATGGGTTGGGAGGATCTGGGAGAAGCTGGTTGAGGAGAAATATATTGGAAATATATTGGATATATCGGAATATATTGGATGAGGAAAAAATATTTTCAATTAAAAAAATGTAAAAATAAAGATGGAGGTCATGTAGGAAAAGAAAAGAAATGGAAAGAATCAGAAATGGCTGTGTGCTCTCCCTTTTCTCAACACCCACCTGTCGGCTCCTGCGCAGACACTCAGCTCCCTGCATGTGGGGAAATGTCTGCCATGGGGGAGATGTGTAGTTCCCACCCTCCTCTGCCCAGCGGCACTTCCCTCCCCGCTGCATGGTTCCTACAAAGCCCCCGTCTTTCGCTGTACCTCTTCTCATTTCTCTGTTTCTCACTATAATAAAATCCCTCTCCAAAGCTGGTATCTGCCATTCTCCCATCTCCGACCACTTCAGTCACTCAGACTTGCACCCCAAGGTTCCTAGCACCTCCATGTTGCTAACTTCAGCGCGAGCTCAAACTTGTGACCCATTGCCTCTGCGTCCCAAGTGCTGGGACGACCGCCCCGTGCCCTGTCACAGCTGGTAAAAGTCAGCTGTAAGCCAATTCGCTAATGCGGTGTGTGACATTCCAGCCACTGAGGACCAGATCTCTGTCCTGTGCACTGGAGTTTTCTTCCCTCAGCCATTCCTGCGTTGAGCGAAGGGGAAGGTTTGATTCTGCCTAGGCTGACCCGTTCCTGTTTCGTAGGTGACCGTCGCCAGTCCTGGCCTGCTCAGAATTGTGTACATCACAGGGAGCCGTAATTGCCAGCATCCGGAAACCATTCTATCATTTATCAAATGTGTGATTCATAACTTTTGGGCACCAGAGGAGCTTAAGGGACTGATCATGGTCTTCAGTCCATACGGAGAAACCGTATGCTTCTCTGTGAAGCCCATCGGGAGGGTGTCGACCTACATAGTGAGCGTGGACCGACACAGTAAGTCCGTTGTCGTTAGAGTTGACTGGACACTCAGGACGTTGACTTTCCTGTTCTTTCCGCGGCTTTGTAGACTGACGCAAAATATCTGTGGTGTTTGCACCTTTTTATCTTCCAGCTGTGGACCTCAGACTCCTCCTTCTGTTTGTGGCAGGTCTTCTCCTCTTCTTTTCTGCAAAGACTTTGAGCCAGTAAGTGCCCGTTTTTATATCTGTAATGGTCTAATTCAAAGGTATAAATGTTGTTTCTGACTCTGTGCTGAGCGTTTGTGCACCACTGCATGTCTGTGGCTCTCCTGGAATTTACAAATGACAGGGCCGAAGGCAGTGTAGAATCTTTGGAGGTACGTGCATGGTGCAGAGTGCACTTGCGTACATCAGTTTACGTATGTGAATCTGGTACGACTCGTCCTGTGTTGTTAATTACAGAGCACACGTCCAACATCACATGATTCGTTCTCATGAATGCCAAGGTTCGTGCTCAGCAAGGTTCTTGCTGCTAGGGGCCTGCTGCCTTTACCCGGGCCCCTTTGGTCGGGACAGATACTTGCTTCCTGGATGCGTGTTGCCCTGCTATTTTATTTCTTGTAACTTTCCTATAAAAGCCACTCTCTTGCCAGGATTTACTTCTTAACCTGCCTGGCCTGCTTCGTACCCATAATCTCCATCGTTCTCAGCCTTGTTCACTTCTGAGCTTGTCCCGAGGGTGTGGACGGGAGCGTGTGGTGGTGTCGGCCAGCTTTTCTGACCGGGTGTCGGATCTGTAGTGGGAAGAGGAAAGCCTAGATGCCGATGACCGGGGCTGCTGTCCTGAGTCCTCCAGCAGCCCCCACACTCGGAAAAGCCCTTTAGCTTCTTGGTATCTCGGGTTCGTCCTCTGTAAGGTTTATCCGTGGGTATCTGGGGATTCGTGGGAAGCTCTCAGGCACGTGCTTGCCATGTGACAGGGGCATACATTTTGGATCACGTTCTGAACATAGACAGTAACTCAGTCATTTAACGGCAGCCTATTGACTGAAACTTTCAAGTACTGATTTCAATTTAAAATGTATGGAATGTGATTAGAGTTTTTCTTTCTACTACTTTCGACTACTGTTGCCACATTGAGCGTTACGATTTTTTGTTTGTTTGTTTGTTTTTACTCACAATGCACTTGGTGTTGATGTGACCTTCTCCTCTGTCTTGACAGAAGCCCTGTTTTCTATTACTCGTCGGGCACCGTGTTAGGTGTGTTCCTGACACTAGTCTTTGTCCTTCTGATGGCCAAGAGACACATTCCAAAGGTAGGTAGGTATCTTCTACGCCAATGAGTAGGAAGTGGGATCCGAGCTCTCACAGATATTGAAAAGTTAATAAAAGTGAACTCCCGCTGGGACACATCCTGATTCAGGTGTGCGCCTCTGCCGTGTAAGCGGACCGTAAAGTCTGTCTGTTTCTGAAGAGACGGTTTGTGTTTATTAGTGAGATATAGGATTATATAGTTTGGTGATATTTTTGTGCCCTTTTATGAACTGTATCTTGGGAGAATGACCCTGAGTCTCTGGGGCATTACGTGATAGTGGTGCGATATCTATTTTTTTTACAAAGTAATATAAAATAATGCCCCAAAGAATAAATTAATATTAGTTTGTGATTGTAATTCTGTAATGACTTTGATTAAAGCTCTAAATGCCAGCAATTTATACTTTTCAGTAATGCTCTCCGACTTTAATGCACTGTTAGCCAACTGGGGGTGGGGGCTGTTAAAATGTAGCTTCTGCTCCAGCAGTGGGGCCCAAGTCTGCATGCCCTTAACGCTCTTACGTGAGAGGAACCGTGCCCTGAACCGCGAGACTCAGAAAGATTAGGGACGTCCTCACTTTGACTTGACCTAGGCATTTCTAGAACAGAGAATTTGTTTGCTTCTATTTTTGTGAGAGTGAATGAGCCAATGTGTGTGTGTGTGTGTGTGTGTGTGTGTGTGTGTGTGTATGGATATGTATGGATATGTATATATGTATACATCATGTCGCTGTTTTCTTCCACACACAGTATAGCACGTTTGGGGCGCTAATGATTGGTTGTTGGTTTGCTTCAGTTTATGTCGGGTACCGGCTGACGGAAGACCTGAAGAGGCCGTGGTGTGGACACAGACTGTACGTATTAGGTAGGTAACGACACAGAGGGACCCCCTGTCGTTGGCTAGCTCGGGAAGTGCCAGCGGAGGACGTCCCACACGCCTCCATCCATTTCAATTTTCGTAGGATTTAAGGAGAGGAGCAATTAAAAATAACACTTTATTGCATTACCATAGTTGGTGTTTTAGTTCGTTTTTATCCCATTTTGAACTCTTTTCCTCTATAACCTTAGTGTTTTGTACAATTCATCAGACGAGTGAAAATGCTCCAAAACCGTGGCCGAGCTCAGCCACATCCAGGCTCTGGTGTAAGCGCTGCACGAGGAGCTTCCTCATCACCCCCCAGTCCCCCCCCCCCCCTCTCTCTCACACGTGTTCCGCTTGAAAGGTGGAAATGTAACCAATGGAAACTCGGCTTTTCAGAAACAGAAAGCAGGATTACCATTTAATCCCCTTGTTTTATGGTATAAAAACTTTGATTTTGTTAGGAAATAATGGGAATCGGAGCCCCATTAATATCAGATTTCACATTCAAGGACAATGTAGCTAAAACAAAAGCAATTCATTCTTAAACACTTTATTTTAGCCTCCTTTCCTATTATATTAAATTATTTATAATTTACTCCTAACATACAAGAGCATTTTCTATATGACCAATAAGTATTAATTGCTGTTGTTAGTGCTAGAAATTGTGCCTGGGTGGCATGTACGCCGCCGTCTGTGTACCACTGAGTTATAACCTTAACCTCACTAGCCGTCATGACTCCCTTCATCACAGGGGTGTGCTGGAGAAGCCACGCCAGGCAGCCTGTGCAAGGTCCAGTCTCTGGATTTTTGTGGCGCCCATTCTGGGGCATCATTTAGTCCTTTTATTTCTCCTCCATATCTACTGCAGATAAGAAACTGAATCTCAAGGTTTGCTTAGAAACAAAGTGAGCGCTTGTAGTGGGACTCATTAGATGTCACATGCACGTCCCATCTGATGGCACTTCTAGGGTGTCACCCGTTGCCAGTGATGGACTGAGTGTGGCTAGCCACCTGATGGCTCCTCTGTAAAATGACGTTCTCCTTTAGTGCAGAGAAAAATGAAAAGTAAGAGTTATAGCAATGTGTGAAATCCAATGGCTTACTTTCGACCAAAGCAACCACGAACCATTTGTCCACTTAGGACACGGCTTTAAAAAGATATGACTATATGTTATCTTAATTTTCAGTATGTATCTTAAGTTATTACAAGTCAGCCTGTCGGGCTGGAACGCCCACTCAGAGGTCTGGAGTGCCTGCTGCTGTCTCAGAGGCCTTGGGTTTGTTCCCAGCACTGGATTGGTTAGCTTACAACTGCCTTAGTCCACTTCCTGGGCACCAGCGTCTTCTGGCCTTGTGGGTACCACATACACGTGGATGCAGCCAGACTGATAATCATGATACATCCTTAGAGTCGGCCTGTGAGCTCAAGTACAAGGACTGATGGCTGTAGGCGCTTTTTTCGGCCTTCACTAGGAAAAGGAAATTTATTTTTTCTTGATTTTTCAAATTAAGGTTTTCTGATAGATGTTATTTTTCAGTCAAGGCTCTGCCAGGTTTTCCACATCGGTTCTCCAGCTCACATTTCCGCTCTCTCTCTTCCTCTGTGTCCCCAGGCTATTTCCTGGTGGTTGGGCTCTGTAGCTTTGCCGCCTGCTACTGGCACGGGCCCCTCACTAGCGCGTGGAGCAGAGGCCTTCTGATGTGGACACTGCGGTTCCTCTCCCTGGTCCTGGTCTACATGGGGGCAGCCGTGCCTCAGTTTGCCTACGCCATCATGGGCCTCCTCCTGTTCTCCCGGAGCCTGCGCTATCTGCTGAGAGCGCTCAGCTATCTGAGGTGGTGGGTATCTTCTCTATTGCTACCAACTCTGACATTTCAAGTTCTGTGTTTTATTTATTGTTCTAAGAGATACTTTGGGTTATAGCGTACGGGTGATTATGTTTAATCTGGAGGTTTCGCTCTGAAACCCAGGAGGAAAAAGAGCTCTAAGCATTTGCTGCCATCTCCATTGAGTTCTGACACCAAGTACTCAGTAGTCAGAGCCTCACTAAAGTCAACAAAATGGCGTGGGCCCTGCCTAAAATTTCTTTATCACACATTTCTTTTCATTAGAACCAAGATTGCTGTAGTGATATTAAATGCGCCATGGGATAAGAGTTAGGAGAAAATGTATCATAAATGATTGGAAGGAGTTACTCAGCTCATTTTGTTAAAGGATGGCTTTGTTTTAGGTTTTAAGTTTAAGGCTTAAACTTTGTGAAAATACAGAAAGAAAGATACGGTAACTTCCGCTGACACAATACTGTTATGTGTTTCCTTAGTCTGTACATCTGTGCCCAGCACACAGGTTGAGATGGCCCTGCTTGTGAAAGTGAAGTGTGTGTGTGCAGATGTGGACATGCATTTATATATCTTCTACCTTAAGAGAAAAGACGTGTGTGTTTGTGTGTGTGTGGCACACCTGCCATATTTGTGAGTACCTCCAATGGCCAGAAGAGGGCGCCATATCCCTTGGCGCTGGAGTAGCAGGCAGTGGTGAGCCACCTGATGTGAGAGCTGACAACCGCTCCACAGTCCTCTGGAAGAGCAGTTGGCATTCTTACCACTGGGCCGCCTCCCCAGTCCCCGTACTCAAGTATCCCATAGGTGTGAAAACAGAGCTTGCTCAGGGACCGATGTGGTGTTACTCTGTGAACGACTTCTGGAAGAGATATTATTTGGTTGACTCTTAATGACCGAGAGTGAAGCTTGGACAGATGTGGAGGGCTTCCCGAGAGAGAAAGCCCTACCTAGCGCCATCATCAGGCGACGGTGCTGCTGGCGCAGTGAGTGAGACGTGCTGTGGCCGGATGCAGCCACAGGCTGCACTGAGGGCTCTAGTCTGGTTCTTCATATGGGGGCTGGTAAGGGGCCAACCTGAATGCATTTCTATTAGTTCTCCCCGATGCCTGCCTGCACAGAATGTGTAAATCCAAGCACTCGGGTCCAGGCAGGGGCGAGGCAGTGGGTGGCCAAGAGGACTGTGGGAAACTCTGCAGCCCCACCACAAAGGCAGTCGTTAAAATCAGGAGGAGCTGATGGTTGCCGTGTGCAGAAGTGATGCTGCGGTCAGCCTGCAGGTGTAGACGGGAAATCAACTGTAACCCGTACAGTACAGATGTTGGCAGTTAATCTGATGAGAAATAGAAAACACCCCTGAGAGATGAGAATCATACTTGCGACAGCGAGCAGTTGTTGGCTGGTGGGACAGACCCATCTGCTGTCTGGCGTGGGGGGTAGGTGATCGGGGCGGCCCCTGCAGGAGAAGACAGTCTTAGACACGGCTGTGGTCCACGCAGACACGTAGGAGAGTGAGATGGAGGCTGGTAAACAGGGTTAACGGATGTCTAGTACGCGGTTGTGAGGAAGGAGACTCCATGGTAACGGGTAGGGGATGGACCTGGTGGTGTATGGCAGCGTCCGCTGGAGCACAAGCCTCAGTGACATCAGTGACAGTGCAGGGCGCCCAGATAGGGGGAATGGCAGCCCGAAAGGCAGCAGTACCAGTGGGAGGTCCAGAGACCAGGAGCTTCTATCTTTGCTCTGCTCTGGGATCATCAGAAGTCCCTCTTCCAGGAGGAGACTGGCCACTGTGGAGCCTCCTGGCCACCATCTTTGCCAGGCTGTGGCCCAAGGCATCCTGGGTAGAGCTCCTTTTTCCTTCCCTTAGGCACCTGGTTGTCTTACCAGTAGCGAGTGTGCTCTCGTCATTGGCTGGGTGGCTCCATTATTCATCCTTGGGGCTTTCTGTAACAATCCATGCATACTTTTACAGTGGCTACTTTAAATTTTGCCAATGAATAGTTCTATGAGGGCTGGAGAGATGGCTCAGAGGTTAAGAGCACTGACTGCTCTTCCAGTGGTCCTGAGTTCAATTCCCAGCAACCACATAGTGGCTCACAGCCATCTGTAGTGAAATCTGGCGCCCTCTTCTGGCCAGCAAGCATACAAACAGACAGAACACTGTATACATAATCAATCAATCAAACAAACAAACAAACAAAGAATAGTTCTATGAAAACCCAGGGACTAAAGCAGGAACTTACGAATTAAATAGACCAGAGAAAGAATGACTTGACGTTTGCATCAGACTCGCTGGTTTGTAAAAAGCTGCTTACATATTACATATATGTTAATGATATGTACTAGCTATTCTTTTGATTAGCTGCTGAGCAATTTGTATAAATGTCCCACTTCATCTACACAGTAACTTATGAGACCGTGATGGGACTGGGAAGGGATTGGCCAGTTCAGGCCATGAGTGCACCCTCAAGCTGGGTTGTGTCCTGGTTTTCTGGGCCAGAGTCTGGGTTTTCCTGTAGGAAGCCCAACCAGGTACTCAGAAGAGGAGAATGAAGCAGTGTCCCTGGTTCCTCAATCCAGCTTATCAACCATTAGCCGAACCTTCAAAGGGAAGATATCTCAGCCCTTAAGGAAAAAAAAAAAATGTATGTTTTTAACCCTTGGAAGTGTGTGTGAGAGGTAGATCTGAAGCCATTGCAGACATTTTTAAGGCTCCACAACAAATGTTATTTGAAACTGTATCACGACTATGTCCTTACTGGCATCTTGAATTCCTAAGTACAGATGGCTATATTATTGTGATATTTTTTACTTTTCTGACTGGGAAAGAAAATCCAGTCTCTGGTTTCTTAGTGCACGTGTAGCCAAAGACGAACTAATAATAAATCCCCCCCCCCCTCAGTGCGGCACTTTCGCTCTGTGCGTTGGCGGCTCCGCCACTAGATGGAGCGATAGCCCACAGGCCTAGCTTCCTGTAGAGAGCCGTGGATGTCCCCATTGATCTCCATAAAAGCACATACTGAAAGCTTGTTTCTGTTTGTGCCTGAGAAAATCAGCAAGCAAAGAGCACGGAAGCCAGACTTCTTGTCTGGTTGTATGATTAGGGGTCACTAAAAAAAAAGTTATACTCAACATCTCAATCAGAAATTGATTCTCAGAAGCCTTAGGAAATTGCTATGATGGTCAGAGAAGACAGTAGGCCCCCTGCCTGTTCCCACTCCTCAGGGCAGTGGAACACACAGTAGGCCCCCGCCTGTTCCCGCTCCTCAGTCATAGGGCGGTGGAACACACAGTAGGCCCCCTGCCTGTTCCCGCTCCTCAGTCATAGGGTGGTGGAACGCACAGTAGGCCTATTCCCCCCTCCTCAGTCATAGGGCGGTGGAACTCACAGTAGGCCCCCTGTCTGTTCCCGCTCCTCAGTCATAGGGCGGTGGAACGCACAGTAGGCCCATGCTGCGTGTTCCCGCTCCTCAGTCATAGGATGGTAGAAAGCATAGGGTGCTGTACAAGGAGTTCAGAGGTAATACTGTTGATGTCTAAGATGTGTATTTTTACATGTCATAAGGATTGGATTGGACGGTACTATGACAACCAGATGTCATGTGTTTTAGGAAAATGAGGCTGTGGCTCACAACAGAACCGGTGGTGAAGCTTCTCACCGAGGACGAGTACAGGGAGCAAGCTGAGGCCGAAACAGCCAGCGCTCTGGAGGAACTGCGCCGTGCCTGCTGCCGGCCCGACTTCCCTTCCTGGCTGGCTGTCTCCAGGCTCCAGACTCCTAAAAAGTAAGCCCTGCCCTGGCCGCGGCTCATGCCCTGAGCGGCGTGAAAACCCCACATTTCTGCTTAGCAGCAGCCGTCTCTCTTGGTTACGCATTACGTCAGAGCTGTGGGAGGGCTGCTAAGGCCTGAGGAAATATGGCCCTCGGTGGACGGGGTGAGGCATTGACTCTGAGGTATGAACATCACACCGCAGTCACCAAGGGCAGGGAAGAGATGCGTGAGTGACTGCATGCATCCAGCCGTGGTGGGGCCTCAGAAACCCGCACACATTCCCCCTTGCCCTGCACGGCCGTCTGTGGACTCACAGAAGCCCGTCTCTGTCCCGGGTGGAAATGCCTTCCTCAGCCGACACAGTCAGGTTCCATTAAAGGGGACGTGCAGCGAGCCGCACGCTGTCTTTCAGGTAAGCCTCCGTGACCGCCTTCCCCGTTTAAAATTCCACAGGTTTGCAGACTTTGTTCTCGGAGCGAGCCACTTGTCCCCCGAGGAAGTCAGCACACACGAGAGGCAGTACGGCCTTGGGAGCACCTTCTTGGAAGAGCAGCTCTTCAGCCTGCAGGCTGACAGTCAACCTGCAAGCTGACCTCAGTGTGAACGAGGGATGGGGTGAAAGGCAAAGATCCCCGTTCAGTGGTCGTGGGCAACGCGTGCACGGCTGAGGACAAGCACGTGTGCCGAGAACTCGCCTCCGGCAGCCCGCTTACTGTGCCGTAGGTGGCTTAAGGATTCTAAGAATCATGGCCACTTGCCCCAAATGAAGACGACTTTGGTTAGGACAGTGGGACCTTTCCTTTAGCTCAGTAAGCAAGGTCAGATACCGTCCCAGCCCCGGGTTCTAGCTTCACTCTTGATGCGGTGAAGCTGGCTCAGAAGGCTGCCTTGCTCTCCCTCCGTTTCTTGATAGCAGTGTTTTCTAAAGTGCACTCTGCGTGGTACTAGTTAGGGCTGATAACGGCTTCCCGCGCCGGCATGGTGGACTCAGTCATACATAGCAGGTTTCTCCGTCTTCAGTGCTGTGAAGGCATCGTGGGTCTGAGCGGCAGACATCGTGCACCAGGGCCGCAGACTTAATGACCAGAAACCACTTTCCATGAGATGAATAGTTGTTAGAACATGCTGGGAGGTTCGGGTTTGAGAGGTGTGTCCTCAGCAGCCTTGGCCGTGCGCCAGCCCTGGTGCACCCTGAGACTCAGGTAGACAACCATTTTCAGACGGAGGGTCAGGGCTGTGTCCTCGGCAGCCTTGGTCTCACGGTGTTGGTGCCTCGATTTTTGTCTATGTTGCTTTCTTTTTAAAATAATGACCAATTAGCTATTTAATCATAGCTATTTAAAACATTTCTTAGACTATATTTCATGTTTTCACAAGATTTTATATGCAGACAGATTATAATTTTTGTACTTTTATATATTAAAATTGAAAGCAGGTAGCCATTTGTGACATTGAGGTTTAATTTTTTAAGCTGGTTTTATATGTTTGCGATGGTTTCTCACAAAACAGATTTTGATACTACTCATTTTTTATAGAGAGAAAATGATTGTTTCTTGACCCATGATAAACTCCAGCATGAAATGAGCCACTAACTGCTTCGACCCCAAAGAAAGGAGCAGACATGGGTCTAAGGGTTGACTATGGCAAGCATTCTGTGAAGGAGCCGCTGGCTTGATTCTCTGAGGACCAAATGCAGGCTCGTTTTTGTTGTCTTTGTTTTGGACTGCAATGATAAAAACACGAGAAGCCGTCCTGTATAAAGAAAGACACGGTGAGGGGGACATACAGCAGTCATCACTGTCATTTCTTGAGAGCTGCAAACTCCATGGAACTTTCTAGATTGACTCTCAAATGATCTCTTTGAAGCAGTCGTCAGTGTTCCTGGATCTGCTTTCTACAGGCACATTTAACATTAGGAGTCTTGGTTCTTTCCTTAGCAACGTTACTCAGGGCAGTCAGCACCTTTACAGGGAGCTCGATTTTAAAAATCCAAAGAATGCCGTGTGGGGAGAGGTGGCCCAGTGGATTCCCTGCCTTGCAGAGGACCTGAGTTCCGTCTCCATCACCCACATGGCATGGCAGTTCCGGGTGATCTGGTACCCTCTGACTCCGCAGGCACCAGGCATGCACGTGTCACACATGCATGCACGCAGGCAGAACACTCAGGCATAAAATAAAGCTTTATTTATACAAAACTGTGAAACGACGTGCCTCCGTTCATCTTGGCACCTGACTGTCTTGCCAGTATAGACGAGCGTTCTAACAGGATTTGGCCACAGCTTAATGTGGTTTGCCTTTTCTGTAGCTTTAGTTATTGGTGCTATATTGTAATGTGTCAGGCATGTCAGTGCTGTGCATGGCCGTGTTCACCCCTCACTAAGTGGTCTGTCTAATATCGACTGCGTTTGTATGTGACTGACACGGCGGCACCCACTGCTGCGCCTGCCCGCGCAGCCCTCCTGAGCCACCGGAGACTGCGCTGTGAGGAAGCAGCTCCGACGGCAGCGAGCCCCTGCAGCCACAGTGAACACAATGGCAGTCTTTCGGGATGCTGTTTCCGGGCTTAGTTTTGGAAGGAATCATGGGTCTGTCAGATTGTTCTGTGAGAGGCTAAACAATTAAAGCATTTCTGGTAACACGCTTGGTGGCTTGTGCCATTGGCTTCTGATTCAGTGTTTATTACATCGCCACTCCGGCCCCATCACATGCTTGCCTCCTGACCGTCCTCCAGTCCCGTTCCCTTCGCCCTCCCCCTTCTTTCTGAAGGTCTTAGACAGTGTGATGACCACTCAACCAATGGCTGTGTCCTTCAGAGGAAGGTGGCAGCTGGTTTTGTGTCTCACACCTTCACAGGTGTGAGCTTACACACGCCAGGACCCTGTGTTGTGCCCTCGCTAATAGTGGATACCCACCACAAAGGCTTCCTGGTACAGACAGGTTGGACTGTTCAACACCAGATGTGTGGGTGAGAAGCAGCGTAGGTGGCCTTGCTTAAAATCGGATCATTTAAATGTTAATTTTAACAGCCAAGCCATTGCTCCAGCCCCTCCAAGGTTAATTTTAAAACACATTTTACAAGCACAAGAAAAAAAAAAAAAGGCTTAGTGAATTCGTTATGTAGTTTGCCAATAATACTTAGGGCTGAATTTTAGGGGAGTGTCCGTGTAACACGAAACTATTTGAATTTGTAATTTTTTAAATATCTGGGAATTTAAGATTAAAATTTGGAATAGCCGATGGATTACATCAATATATCTGAATGTGTACATAATTTAAGATCCAGAGATGATGTTAGGAAATAACAAACCCAAATAGTCTCTGACATTGTCATCTATTTGATGGTTTCTCAGAATTAGAGATGTAACCTTTTGGATTAGCTTCTTCTCTGTCTGACTGGAATTGGGATCCTGCGCACGGGTAACACAGGACGTGGGGTTTGACGAGACCTGTGGTGATCATGTAAGGGCCCTGTGAACTAGCCGCCTTGCCAGACTCTCCACTGGCTGGCACTCACGGACAGGTGAGGTGCCATTTCAATTTCATTGTCTCACGCCTGACTCTGATTCTCCAGAAGACTTTCATCCCATTAGCCAGTTTGAAGTCCATTGAGCTGTTCACAGCCGGCACAAGAGACAGACCCCGAGCCTGACACGGTAGCGGATTCAGTCTCAGAAGGCACATTTACCCTTGTCTGAACTGCCAAGTCTCTCACGCAAACCTTACCTCTACGGTCAACCCAGACAGACTTCTGTGCCCCAGAGCCCACGTTCTTAACCCTAGCGCTGAGGTCTCTGAGTTGCCACCTTAGAACTGGGACTGTTGTCGAGCCACAGTGGGACAAGTGAGTTTGCCGCCCAGAGTGGATGGGAATCCCGCTCAGCTCACCGGGGCTGGCTCACGCTCCCCAGACAGCATCAAGTGACGCCCTGTATAAACCACAGCTGCCCCGGCACAAACTATCGTTGTGGATTTGAGAAGGGTTTCTTTCAGTCCCTTCCCCTGTCTTCATAGAAATGTCGTGTCCCTAGCTGCCTAATCGCTCAGAAGTCTTACCTGGAGGATATTTTTTAAGCTCTGGAGAAACCGCGTGAGTGATTGAGAGTTTCAGGTGGAGCCTGTGTCTTTTCTCACCCGGTGCACCAAAGGCCAAAGGATTTCTGGATGGGTAGTCACGGTTTTTTTTCCAGTAATCGTCTCTCACAGAGTAACTCGGGTCCAAGTGGCCTTGCAGAAGTGGGAGAAGTGGAGGCCATGAAACTTCCCACAGGTGATGTCTTCCCGTTGGCTCTCTGCCGTCTAGTATGGCAATTTGCACCGCAGGAAGAGGCTTAAAATTAGAATTCCGTTCTTCAGAGACACTAGCCGCCTGTCAAGGGTAAGAGTCACAGGCACCTAATACTCGTCCTGGTACCACGAAAGTAGAGAATTCTGCAGTCTTCTGGAAGTTCTGTAAGGCAAGGCCATCGCTTGGGAAACTGAGTTTGAATGTGTTAGGGAATGTCTAGAAGTCCAGAATAGAAACAAACACACATATGGGTTTCAGGCACACACGACTCAGGGCTGGGCTGTGTATGGCTTGTATTGATGCAAGGAACAAGTGGCCTCCCCTCCCATGAGGATGGATTGTCCCCTTCCACGAGGATGGGAAGGTACCCCCCCCAGGAGGATTTTTCCCCCCACAAGGATGGGAAGATTGTCCCCTCCCATGAGGATGGGAAAGTGGCCCCCCATGAGGATGGGAAGATGGACCCCACGAAGATGGGAAGGTGGCCCCTCCCATGAGGATGGGAAGGTGCCCCCCAGAAGGATGGGAAGGTGGTCCCCCCATGAGGATTGTACCCCCCCACAAGGATGGGAAGATTGTCCCCTCCCATGAGGATGGGAAAGTGGCCCCCCAGGAGGATTGTCCCCTCCCAAGGATGGGAAGATTGTCCCCTCCCTGGGGAGGAACTTGAACTTCCCACAGGGCAGGAAACCCTGACTACTCTTAGGGATGGAGAGGGAGGAGGAGAGGGAGTGGGGGAAGTGGGAGGGTGTTGGGAGGAGGGGCGGAAATGGAAACTTTTATAATTTAATAAACTTAAAAAAAATTGTCCCCTCCCATGAGGATGGGAAGGTGGCCCCCCATGAGAATGGGAAGGTGGCCCCTCCCATGAGGATGGGAAGGTGGACCCCACAAAGATGGGAAGGTGGCCCCCCCAGGAGGATGGGAAGATGGCCCCCCACAAAGATGGGAAAGTGGCCCCTCCCACAAGGATGGGAAGGTGCCCCCCCAGGAGGATGGGAAGGTAGCCCCCCAACGAGGATGGGAAGGTGGCTTCTTTCATGAGAATGGGAAGGTGTCCCCCAGGAGGATGGGAAGGTGGCTCCCCACAAAGATGGGAAAGTGGCCCCTCCCACAAGGATGGGAAGGTGCCCCCCCCCAGATGGATGGGAAGGAGGTAGGCAGGCTGCTGTCAGCAAGAATGGAGCCTGAGTCCTGGCTCCGGTTCTGGTCCCACAACAGGCTCTGCTAGCCTCGGAATCTCCTATTTTGAATGAGGGTGGTGCTGTGTACCATGAATGATTAGCTCAGCACAGCGAACACTAACCAGGGGTGAGCCTCTGTTTCTGCAGCTGCTCCGCTTACCAAATACACTGGGGGGCCGATTTCTTCAGACGTGGTCCCAGTAACAGCTGCAAACGACCGGTCCCGGCCACCACAACAGGGTTACTAGGACAGCAAAGTCACACTGTCCACGGCTCTGACTTTGCCCGTGTGCTGTCTTTTGGAGTGTACTATTATTCTGCTTATGGCTCTAAGGAATAGTCTAGTAAGGAATAGCAAGCCAGTTGGGGTCCACATAGAACCTGGCTAACACTTCCCACAGGCTAAGGGAACAGGACAAGTCGTTAGAGCCATGATTAGCAGCCTGGGCTATGACACTCCTGTTTCCAGGGCTCCCCAGAAGGGTTATAGAATTCTCAAATCAGGTTTACTTTGAATTCACTTTAATGTCTTTAAGTGGTATATGGCACTTTTAGGACAGGAAGAAAAAAGTGACAAAGTCCACAAACGCGTGAAGGTGTCAGCCCAGAAGGCTGGCAATTCCTGCATCTCTGGACCAACGCTCGCAGTAAACATTGTGTATCAAAGGCATGTTGAGTTTGGGGTCATTCATCACAGAGCAGAGGATCTTCACTTGTTTGGTCACATGTTTTTCATTTAGGAAATATTTAAACATGGTATTTACTTTTTATTTCAACACGTCCACTGGGCATCTCCAAAATGGCAGGGCTTTTCAAAGACATCGATCAGAACTGTAAACACGAGATACAAGGTTCTGGCTCCCTACCGTCACTTACAAATCCACAGGCTGTACATTCATCGGTGGGGCTCAGCCTGGCTCCCACTTGGCTTCTTGCAATTTACTCGAGCACAATAAATCCGTCCGATTTTAAAGGTCACTTAAAACGAGTCACGGTGATTGACAGGTACAGTACCATTCAAGTGCAAAACTAACCACCTGCTTAGGGCTTCCCATCGGTGTAAGCTGTGTCTTGGGGTGGAGCGAGACATCTAGGTGCCAAACGGCTCCTCCTAGATGTGGGTGCAGGCAGAGCCCTCATGGGGAAGCCGACACTGTCTGCTCAGGGTCAGAGGCTAAGGCGACCTTCCCTTTCGGACCTTTCTCCCGTGTTCATCCTCAATGCCCTTCCCTCGGCCACAGCCACAACCCCCTTCCACCGGCCTCCCAGACAGCCCCTCCTTTCCTTGCAAGCCCGATGTCTGGCCGTGAAGGGTCTAGCTGTAACCCAAACCTAAAGGCTCCAGTGTATGACTATGGTTTGGGGGAGAAGAACAAACCTTAGATTTGTTTCTGAAGTCATGAGAGAAGTCTTTCTGGTTCCCACAATTCCCCTTCCTGACTTCCTGTTTACCACTTCACAAAACAGACCTAATCCGCGTGATTTTTGAACACAATGTCCCTCCCGCAGGCACTTAAATCTTATCCTTCTCTTCGTTGATAGTAAGTTTGAACTTAAGGGATCCTTAGGAGCCCAGTGAGGAACCCAAGTCGCTGTGAGACAGCAACAGGCTGTGAGTAGGGTCTGCGCTGGAAAACCCTCGTCCAGCAAGTCTTGGGACAATGACTTGAACGGATTCTTTGCCATAGTCTCTCGGTTTTGCTCATTCTCCCACCCCATTGAGACAAAGGCCTTTGAATGCTCGACTCTACGCAGTCGTAGCTTTGCTGCTCGGAGACCTCCCTTCCCTACATACCATGTGCATATAAAAATATATTTGCTAGAGATGTGCAAAGTTCAGCGACACTTTGAACTTTTCTAAACAACAACAACAAAAGGCATCTGTTCTACTAAATTCCATCTGGTTCCCTTTTAAATAGGTCTTCTAATTTTTAAAACGCTTCTCTTCAAGACAAATAAATTTATAGATACACTCTTCATCTCTCTTCCCCCAATAGTTAGAATAAATAATCAAAAGACGGAGTTGATGTCACGGTGGACCTGGAGACCTGTTCGTTCTCCTGACTTGGTGTGAGTTCTGCTTCCCACCCTCACACCCAGGCAGAGCCCTTAGCTCAGACCTAACCCACCCAGAGCAGGGAGTCCCCGCCCACCACTACTCTGAGTCTCTACAGGACCGTGGAGGTTTCCCCTTTCCTGCCAACAAGTACTGTAGCTTGTGTGTGCGTGGTTCCACGGTAATGAGTTTAGCTATTTAGAAGCATGTGCAGCGTGATGCTCCCCTCGAGGAGGCATGTCCAGGGTGAGGGTCTCGCCCTCTGGGTCCTGACTGAGGTGCCTGGTGCCATGCAGGGTGGGTGATGGTCAGGGGCCCGTCAGTGTTCTCCTGCAGTGGGCTGAGCCTGCTGCTCCCCACTCTCCTCTACGTGGGAGGCAGCGCTGGGGTGAACAGGGCTGGGCTGCGGTTGAGATGCTGCTGTGTCAGGGAATGGCTGGTTTCTGGGTGGGTCAGAGCGAGTCTCACGGGGGACATGCTGGGCTCCACCAGTTGCGGAAACTTCCCGATTCTCACTGGTCCCCTGGAAGGAAAAAGCAGATATGCCATAGTGTACGAGAAAGAATACATCCAACCCGTCATACATATTTTCAAGTAAGAAACAGCTAATGTATAGCCGTCTCTTGTAAAGCCCCACTTCCGGAACCAAGGCAGGAATGAAGGGTCAGGATAGACATCTTACCTTTCGTTTCCTTTCCTAGGTACAACTGCCAGAGCCGCATGAAAAACACAAACACCGTAAGCAGACATGCCTATGGCTGAAGGGACGTCATTCTCGGTGCTCTCGTCACCACTAGGCAAACAACTTACACTCATAAAGATTTACTGAGTACCCAGCTCTGGGGCAAGGCATGGGGCCAAGGCCACAGGATGCCCGAATGTCGGTCATTGGGAAGCCCGCAGTCCTCCAGGGCCCGGGGACACCGTCTAGCGGTGAGTAACGGAGGGCCCTCAGCCTCAAGACAGCAGGCAAAGAATGCCCGAGATGTGGAGCCCTGACGTACAGGCAGGATGTGCAAACAAACACTGAAAGCTAAGGAAGACAGAGAAGGGCATGTGAAGACGCTCCGTGAGGCCAGCGGGGAGGGAACTGAGCCACACACATGCAAGCACGGTTATGTAAGATGCCACCAGCGCAGGTACACATCAGGGGACACGGCTTTTAGAAATCGGTGTACACCACCTCCATTTCTATAGTCGAATTAAAATGTTTTCTTTCATCCCCGTGGTTCTGAAATCTAAATCCTTCATAACAACGCTATGCCATAGCTGTCAGTTCTTACCCATTTTAACTCTTATTTTAGTGAACATTAATCGAATTTCATGGGGAGAAAAAAGCAAGCTTTCGTGCTACAAAGGCGCTGGGTGTCTGTGCAAATGAAGGTGAGTTCACTCGGTACTGAAGCCTCGCCGCCCGGTAGCAGGGCACCCGTTCCCTGTCTCACCTTCCCGCTCTGAGGTGTGGA
Organism: Myodes glareolus; assembly: GCF_982192425.1. NCBI lineage: Eukaryota > Metazoa > Chordata > Mammalia > Rodentia > Cricetidae > Myodes > Myodes glareolus. The sequence continues at coordinate 34,789,919 of NC_142052.1, read as the reverse complement.
ACCTCCGGGTGTCCCTCCACCCCTCACGCCCAGACCAGGCTCCAGAAATGAATCAGGAGGATTTTGCACACAGTGGCATGTTTGTGGCTCTCAGCAGAGTGTCAGATTCGGTAAAACTGTGCAATGACTTTACAGTCAGTTTATAAAGCCAAGATTCATTAGGGTAGTTGACAGATTTGCCTTTTTTCTTATGAAGATGTGTGTGTGTGTGTGTGTGTGTGTGTGTGTGTGTGTGTGTGTTTAAGTGTATGTATGCTTGTGTGTTGGTCCATGGGTGCCTGGTCCGTGGAGGTCATAGATAGATTCCTTGGAGCTGTGAGCCACTTGTCATGGAGGCTGGGAACCAAGTGCGGATCATTTACAAGAGCAGTGGCCTTGGCCTAGCCATTTCTCTAGTCAACTGCAGGTTGTGAGATTAGAAAAAAAAAAATACTGTTTATTTTCCCTCTTATTTTTTTTTCTGGGTTATTTTTAAAAGATCACATTGACTTGTTTGCTTGTTTTAAAGTGTGTGCAAGTGTGCCGTGGAGTGGATACGGATGTCTGGGGATGACTTATGGGGGTTGGTTTGTTCCTCCCTCTACGCAGTTCCAGGGACCATCAGACATGGTGACAAGTGCATTCACCCACTGAGCCATCTCCTTTGCCCTCCTCTGTGTCCTTTAAGCTACTGTAAACATAGAGCTGACGTTGCTTATCAAGAAGAGAGAAAGATTAATATACCATGGGGGGTAGGTAGAGCTACTGCCCTGACCAAACTGTCCACAGAGCCATGTTCTCTCTCCAGAGTCAGGAAGTAGCTTTGTTTATATAATTGCTGATTTTATCAGAGCCATCTGACTTTTCTCGGGAGAGACTGCTCTTTAGGGACAAAAGGACTCTGCTTTTACCTCCAGTGAGGCCTCTCAAAACCACACTTCACTTAGTCGGGTAGCAGACAGAGCCATACCAGACAGATTTAGGAGGTTAATTTAGCAGCTGGTATGCGTAATGATCCTCCTGGAAGTCTGAAATTACAGATATATAAGCTCTTCCAAACGTAAGAGCTGTATCTTCTGGTTACAACTTGTGTTTCCTACTGTTGGAACGTTAAGAGAAGTATGCAAAGCTGGAATAGATTTACATTTTTTTAGAATCACCAACTCCTTTGGGAAGCCTCTCTGAGCTCCATAAAGCAAGTTCTCTTTCTGGGGGAACCTGGTGAACGTCTATGACAGTCATCCCAGATGACTAAAACCCTCGGTTTGTGCCTCTGTTGTCCACCAGGCTTTCCGTGCGTTCTAAGGACTAAGGGGGGAGTTACAGTGTACAAGGCCAGCAGAGGCTACCTGTAAAGGCTGGATCTCCGACGCCCGGCTGTCTCTCGTCAGTTGGATCATCTCCTTAACCTGGTAGAGTGCATACACAAAGGTCACCCAGGGAGAGGAGCTGACCCCCCAGGCTGGTTTGTTTACGTCCTCCTGTTCTTCCTGGTGCTTGGTTTTCTTGGGCGGAAGTCTGGGCTCAATGCGTGGCAGGACATCTTCTGTCTGTTGCTGTACCAGGTCGATGGTTGCTATGGGAACAGGACTAGAGGGAACAGGGATCCTTTCTGCCAACATTGTCTTGTCTAGAGAGAAGGGTAAATGTCAAAATTATTTCCAGTCTTTTCTACATATTTAAAACAAAGAAAATGATCCTGGCGTTGTGTGGTGCCCACCTAGAACGCCCTGCTCGTGGCCCGAGGCTGAGAACAACCCCCACCAGCTTCCTCCTGAGAAGCTCAGTGAGGCTCAAATGCTCCTCTGAGGTTCTGTCACGAGTCATGTTTTCTCTTACCAGAAGAAGAGCAGCCCTGAGGCCAGGGCTGGGGGAAGGATGGAGGCCCCAAGACAACCAGCTCTGTACTGGGCCACAGAGCAATCAAGAACATGTACATTCTACTGTGACCTTATCGTCAAAGGCTCCGCATTACATGGTCAGTCATCTCCGTCTAATGTCGCCTTCCTCCCTTTAATTTTTAAAAATCAGGCCTGGAGAGATGGCTTAGTTGTTAAAGGCTAGGCTCACAACTAAGATGTCCAAAGAATTGACTTTTTAAAAAAATGTATTTATTTTGTGTGTGCGCGTGGTATTTGTAGGCACAGGAGTGCCGTGGAACACGTGTGAAGGCTGGCGAGGCCACTCGAAGGAGTCAGGTTCTCTGCTTCCACTCTGTGAGTTCCTGGGCTTGAACTCGGGTTTCCAGGCTTGGCAGCAGGTTCCTTTACCAGCCCCTCCTTCCTTTCTGTATGACAATTTCAATAAAGGCCATGCCTTTCAGGAGATGCATCAACAGACATATTTTTAATGAAGGTAAAGACATCGAGATTAGTAAGAGCACCCCAACCCTAGCAGTAAATTACCATACAGCCTTGTATGTATTTGCCTTAAATTTTAACGCTCGTAAGAATTCGGGGGAGGGTTAAAACTCACACTTCCACGGCACCTTGTGCTGTTACATAAAACAAAACCCAGAAGCTGGGCAGTAGTGGTGCACACCTTTAATCCCAGCACTCGGGAGGCAGAGGCAGGAGGATCTCTGTGAGTTCGAGGCCAACCTGGTGTACAAGAGCTAGTTCCAGGACAGGCTCCAAAGCTACAGAGAAACCCTGTCTTGAAAACCCAAAAGAAGAAGAAGAAGGAGAAAAGGAGAAGAAGGAGGAGAAGAAAAAGGAGGAGGAGGAAGAGGAGGAGGAGGAGGAAAAAGAGGAGGAGGAAAAAGAGGAGGAGGAAAAAGAGGAGGAGGAGGAGGAGGAAGAGAAGAAGAAGGAGGAGGAGGAGGAGAAGGAGGAGGAGGAGAAAGAAGAAGAAGAAGAAGAAGAAGAAGAAGAAGAAGAAGAAGAAGAAGAAGAAGAAGAAGAAGAAGAAGAAGGACAGAATTTATTTATTTTGGGGGGCTGAAGAGATGGCTCAGCAGTTAAGAGCACTGACTGCTCTTCTATGCCCTTCTAGAGTACCTGGGTTCGATTCCCAGTACCCATATGGCAGCTGTAACTCTGGGATGTAGCACCCTCACACAGATACACATATAGACTAAAACACCAATAAAATAAATAATAATAATAATAATAATAATAATAATAATAAACCAGAAAATCCAGCTTAGCGGCCGGCCTCATCACAGAAGCCCATGAGGAAGGCGCTGAGAACAGGTCTCCTGGTCCTGGTTGGTCACGGTACAGCCGGGGTTCTCAGAACCACCAAGAAAGAATGGAGCCAAGGCTAGCTCACACACACCTGTAGTCCTAGCACCAAGAGACTGAGGCAGGATTGCTAACTCAAGGCCGGTCTGGGTTTGAAGCCCAGTTTCAAACCCTTACCCCTCCACCCTTGCGCCCCAGAACCAAAGGAAAGAGGCCATGCTCACCTTCTTCCTCGTCCGGCACTGCCAGCCACTGGATCAGGGCAAAGAGCAGGAGGATCACCAGGCAGGCCATGCCAATCCCCCGGAAGGTCGCAGCAGCCCCTTGAAAACAAGCAGAGCAGGCCTGGTGACCCCAGGAACCGCGACAATCTTTACCAGCCTAACATCCCGGACAGAGGAAGCACAGTTTCACTGAGTCAGTGGCCCGTTAGCTCCCTGCAAGGGGAGAGCACAGGGTGGCATCAGGAGTCCCTGGTGCTTGTTCTGCTCAGGGAAAGCCTCTCTCTGCGTAACTCCCATTCCTGCAGGGTACTCTGTGGTGCTGTCTTTGTGAGGACTACTTAGCAACCTGTTAACAAACAGCACCGCCATTCACCACGTAAATACAGCTGTAAATCTGCATGGCCCGGGAGCCTTACACAGAAGACTGGGCACTCCATCCCCGGGACCAGAGAGCACTCGGGCTCTTGTCAGCTGACGGATAGGGACGCGGGAGACTGGCGGTGATGTCGTCTGTGTGCACCAGGGACAACTTAAGTGACCAGTGAATACTCAAGGGTTTTTGGGTTGCAATGATGGGTTCTGTTTCTTCTGTGTCGCGAGCAGCAGATGCCCGGTACCCGACAACAACAGCCACATGTGCTTCTTCATTTGTTTGGCTCTTTTGAGGTTGCTGTAGCGTTTCACTAAGCCGTCTGCCAGACGAGTGTGTTATGAGCTGGCTTTAACCACCTTCCCAACCTAAGCATGGGTTTTACAATTATGACGACCGTGTGGTGTGAAAAGAGAGGGTAGGGATAACGAAGCTGAACTCCGGCATGGCTGGAAAAAAAGATAAAAATAAAAACCTACTTTCCTTGAAGGAACAAAAGAAAAACGATTCTTACCAAAGTAATTGACTAACACGCCTCCGATCATGGCACCGCATCCTCTCCCCAGCCCCAGGTGAAGGCCTTGCAGGATGCCCTGGGCCGACGTCCTCAGCTCGGGGGGCACAGCAGCACTGAGGTACGAGATGCACGCCGCCCAGATGGCCGCATGCGTGACTCCTGCAGAAGAGGAGAGACTGGGCGTGAGCGTCTGCCCAGCATCCCTGCGATCACACTGGTTTTTGCAATGGGAATGATTTCTTAAACAAGGGACCTATTATAATATATGGATATACTATGCATATCTAAACACATATACATATTCTATAACAAAACATACATAACCAATGTGTCACTTAAGCCATTTCAACATAGTATTTTTATGCTTTGAGAATTTCATACAGGTGCTGTAGGAATTCCTACCACCTTTAAGTCACCCGCCCACTCGGGCGTGGCCTCTTATACTATTTATGCCGATGTAAAGTGCATGTCCGCTCTCTTTTCTGGCTGCAGGGTTCGGTTGCTGTTCTCCGTTCCAGCAGAGGACTGTGATCTGTGAGTCTACCCCTAAATAAATAACCCTCTATTGTACTCAGTTCTGAGCTAGTGTGGGATTTCTTTTAAGCGTCCTTCTTCATGCGAGCATGCAATGCATGTTTGATGGTCATTTTTACCCATTTTCAAACATACAGTTTAGTAGCATTAGGCACACTCATGGTGTTGTATGTACATCACTGTTGCCCATCTCTTTAACGATTTTAACCATCGCACCTGCTACCCCTCAGGCCAGTCCCTAGCAAGCACCATTCTTCTCATCCCCGTGGATGTGAAGATTCTGGGTCTCTTGAGTAGAGTCAGAACCGTATTTATGTGCGTGGTTGTGTGTGGTGCGTCTCACTTCGCATAATGTCACCGAGGTCTGCCCACGTTGTAGCTTGTGTTCGGTGGCTCACCACGCACCACACACAACCTCGGCTGCATGGCTAGAGAAATCACGCCAGGAGGAGCTGAAAACCTCCTTTTCTCCCTTTCCGGGGCCCAGGAGGTACTCCACAGGCTGCTAGAGGAGAAAACGTCAGTTCCCAGCTGTGAACCCTATAATCTACAGGTCCAGGCTTCCAAGGAAGATGTGTCCACTTGCTCAGCCGTGGGACTACTATGAGCGTAACCGACTGCTCTTGGTTTGGATCTGGGGCCTGATCCACGGGGAACCTGGTGCTATACACATGGTCAAAAAAAAAAAAAAAAAAAAAACATGGTTGGGAAGATTCTAGATCCCAGGGGCAACTGCACAGGATTGTTTGGCTAAGCTGCCACAGTGTCAAGCTGCCTCGATCAATATTATGCTTATACCCGAAGAGAAATGCTACTACCATCCTTAACCAGAGAAACCTCTTTCCAGTGAATGGCGGTGAAGGCAGACTATGGCACGTCAACACACCGAGAATAAGTGATAGACAGTAAGCCCTAAATACGACGTGCATGCCGCCGCTGCTAAGCCTCAGGGAACACTGCCGAAGAGAGGGAGGGGGGATGCGGAGCCAAATGGCAGAGCGCAGGACAGCAGGATGCTGCCTTCTGGAGCAGGTGCAGCTGCGGCGATCTCGTGAGCTCGCAGCTGCTCTGAACACAGCGGTGCTGCCTAAGAAAGAGCCCCTCCCAGTCGGGAATAAACAGGGAAGGCTCAGAGGCCCTCCTGCTCACACCCCTTGCTACTGATAAGAGCCAGGCAGAGGGGAACCCTTGCTGTAGCTAGGCACACACTGACGACCCCTCCCAGCCCCGATGTCACACAGATGGGCCCTGAGTAAATTCGGTGTGTCACCAAACCAAACCGAAAGTCATGAGCCTGGGAAAAGGGACTGGCAGAGGTGAGGTTTGGGGAGGGGGGCAGGGGGGAGGCATGTGACAGGATGGAGAGAGCTTAATTGGAATACACCACACAAGCAGGAAGCTGTCCAAAGCAAAAATTAATATGAAAACAATCTGTCCTTTTAAAGGCCGAAAACTAGTCCATTGCAATAGATCACATACTGTTCCTCTGTCAATGGTCTCCCTCTGAGTTGTTTCCACCTTTTGGTTATTACGAATAATATTGTTTAAATATTGATGTTTAAGTGTCTTCAAGTAGATTCGTATACACTGGTATTTACACAGCAAGAAGTGGATTCTCCAGTTCAGGTAGTGCTTGTTGATTTTAACATTTAGAAGACCAGAGGTTTCCCATAGCCTCCTCTCCCCCGCCCCCCAGAAATCTCAACTTCACCAGCCTCTCTGCCTTCCAACCAGAACTTTTTAAAACATTTTTCTTTGAGTCCTAACCAGCACCCCACTGTGCTGACTTGCCTCCCTGGCCAGCACTGTGGAACACCTTCGGGTGTTGATTGGCCATTTACATATCTTTGGAGAAATGTTGAGCCCTCTGCTCGGCTCTGTTGGGACACACACCATTCCTAGGCTCAGGAGCACAGGAGGGTTTTCTGTGGTCATGCTGTGGTCATGTGGAAACCCCAGCAGGGCTGCACTGTTTCCAACAAGTTAGCCATATCGCAGAAACAAATCTGTATTTACAGGAATACAAATATGCCCAGCGCCAAAACGGCAAATTTTAATTCACAGTGTGTGGCGTGCAATAAAAAGGTCACATGGGCTGGCCGTGCTTAAAGAGGCCCAGAAAGGAATAAACTCCATTTTCACTGTGCATGTTAGATTGCATGTCTCATCATTAACTTAGAAACATTAAAATCATTTTCCGGTTTCTCATATATGCTTCGTTCATCATTTCAAGAAAGTAGCTTTTGGATTTTGTTTGTTTGTTTGTTTGTTTGGTTGGTTGTTGTTTTGCTTTGTTTTTGGTGAATAGGTTAAATCCAGCCTTCGTATGCACAAGGCGAGCATTATCACTGAGCTACATCCTTGAACCCATCTAGGTTAATTTTTAACTAGAAATATTGACTGAATAGTTATTGATAATATACACACCTAATTTCCACAGATGTTTAAAAAATTATTTGCTTGCTCCGGTTAAACAACTGCAACACTGTAGATCCTGTCAGTCTTTGCAGAATTAAATAATACCTAGTCAGAGTCTTAGGTATGAATGGTGACACAGTGGTATACAGTGGGAGTGTTTTCATTTATGCTATTAAAGATGGTGTTGGCTTCTTTTTCAGATGCCTATATAATTTTTATGAGTATCCACTAGAATAAAATTCAGAAGTATATTGACAAAGGAAACTAATTAGATTCAATAGTATATTGAAAATTGATTCATCTCCCAATGATCCAAAACCATATCAGATGGTCATAGGTTAACTTTATTGATGACCACGTTGAAGCCATCTGTTGCAGGACTTAGGAGTAGAGATAGATAGTAGCCCTGGCTATGGATGTGACCGCAACATTAGGTTACATTTTTGGTTGTGATTTTAAGTCATATATGAGTCTTGAATGGTCCGATATAGGAGGGCTTGGTTACACAGGAAAATATTTGACTAATAACCAGCCCACGTCTCTTTCACTGTCTCCAGCTCACATCTTTCCCTCTTCTCTTCCCTCTCTTTCTCAGCTCGTCCCATGTCCCATCCCTTCCTCCTTCGAAAGTGTGCTTTCTAAGATTCTGGTTTACAAGAAAATGAAGGCGTTTTCCAGCATATAATTTCAGCCAGATGCTTAACTTACTTGTAGAATTTGTTGGCGGGTATTAACTAACAAGCGCTCCTAATCGCTAAGCCTTTTCTCCAGGAGGGTTACAGAGTTTTAAATCCCTAGAGGTTATATCACTGTGTCGTTAGATGAAGCAAACATAAAGAGATGTGTCTCCCCGCGTAGCGGCAGAGATGGCCTCTGCTGGGACACAGTGCACACCCTTCCTTGGCTATCTGTCAGGGAAATGTTCTGATGTCCTTTGATGGTAATTATCACCAGACCCACAGTAGATGTTTGATAAAAATGCTGAGTGACAGTGAATGACACCCAAGGACCAGGCAGGTACACACCCGAGTCAAGTGTCTCGATCTTCCTGGCTTGACTGGGTCGGTCCGGTCGGGATTAGCTTTGAGGTCTCATGGGGTGGAGATTTTCATACTCTTTCCACTGCCCGACCTGGACGTAAGAATCCATTAGCAGCACGGTTAAGGCAGCTTTCTCTCTACAAGGAGTTACGCTGTTTGACAGAGACTTCCCGTTATTCCTCCAAACCACAGGGACTATTTTTTTTTTCCAAATTTTCCAAAAAGAAAGCTAGATACAGAGAGATTAGCCTTGTTCAAGGTCAGAGGGACTACAGTGCAATGGAAGAGATCTGAATCTAAGGCATCTGAGTTTGTAAATGCTGCATGGCACGGCTTCACTCCAAGGCATCTGAGTGTGCAAATGCTACATGGCACGGCTTCACTCCATGGCTTCTGAGTGTGTAAATGCTGCATGGCACGGCTTCACTCCAAGGCATCTGAGCGTGTAAATGATGCATGGTACGGCTTCACTCCAAGGCATCTGAGCGTGTAAATGCTGCATGGCACGGCTTCACTCCAAGGCATCTGAGTGTGCAAATGCTGCATGGCACGGCTTCACTCCAAGGCATCTGAGTGTGCAAATGATGCATGGTACGGCTTCACTCCAAGGCATCTGAGTGTGTAAATGCTCCATGGCACGGCTTCACCCCAAGGCATCTGAGTGTGTAAATGCTCCATGGCACGGCTTCACCCCAAGGCATCTGAGTGTGTAAATGCTCCACAGTATGACTTCACTTTAAGGTACCTAAGTGTGGAAAGGCTCGGTGACAAGGCCTCTCAATAACTACTACTCGAGGACTGGCAGAAGTTAATCTCCTCTGGGAGGTTTTGCTGATGATACCAAACATGATCACAGATGCATCTTGTTAAGAAACGAGCATTATTACCTTGGTCCCTCCCTAAGGAGCTGATATAACACGCATGTTCCAAATTTTCCTTACATCCAGGGAATTCTCATAATATTGTAAAACATCTCATTCAAAATAGTTCGCTCTTGGCCCACAATAGGGCTCTGCTGCAATAAATGGAATGTACAAGAAGGGGCAAGGACCCCTTCCTAAGCAGACATTTGTACAATGCTGCTTGACTCGGGGAAATCAAGTCGTAATGGCCGGGGGGCGGGGGGAGAAGTGACAGAAACCTGGGAAGCATCACTGTTCTGTTTTCCCTGCTCCTGCCATCTGTGCACACTCGCTGAACAAGACACAACCACTTCCTTAGCCCCTCTGCAGAAAATCGGCACGGCCGATCTTTCCCAGGAGGAACCAAAGCATGGGTTCCATTTAGTCCAGCATGGCTTTCAATTGTGGGCACAGAAGAGCTTCTGAAAGCTCAATCTGGTGAACCTCAGTAGAAGAATGCCTTCTCTCCCTAAGGACTCTACTGGGCAGGCAACAGACGGTACTTGCAACAATTAAGTTACCAAGTGGCATAACAAACAAGCCTCAGACCCCACGCTTGCTCTCTCAGAATCCAATGGGCAGGAGACCAGAGAGTCAGCAGCTCTGCCCCACGCAGGAATTCACGAACCCAGCTGCAGGCCTCCCCCTTCCGTGCCCCATGGCCCCAGCTTCCAGCATCCGAGAAAAGAGGGGTGAGTGCACGTGGGAAGTCTTACGAACTGGGTGGAGAGGTAGTATTTTGTTTTGTACTGGCCAGACGTAACTAACTGTGAGGCATCCTGGAAAAGCCGTAGGCCTTTGAGGAGAAGAAAACAGAAAGTGACCAGCAAGCCTGCCAGAGTTAGAGCCACCACCATCAACAGACGTTCTGAACAACAAGAAGAAGAAGATGAAGACAGTAACAACAGGATGATGATGATGGCAGAGGAGGAGGAGGAGGAAGAGAAGGAAGAGAAGGAAGAAAAAGGAGGAGGAAGGAGGAAGAGGAGGAGGAGGAAGAAAGAGAAGGAAGGAGGAAGAGGAGGAAGAGGGAGGAGGAGGAAGAATGAGGAAAAGAAGGAAGAGGAGGAGGAGGAGGAGGAAGAGGAGGAAGAAGAGGAAGAGGAGGAAGAGGAGGAGGAGGAAGAAGGAGGAAAAGAAGGAAGAGGAGGAGGAGGAGGAAGAGGAGGAAGAAGAGGAGAAAGAAGAGGAAGAGGAGGAAGAGGAAGAGGAAGAGGAGGAAGAGGAGGAAGAGGAGGAGGAAGGAGGAAGAGGAAGAAGGAGGAAGAGGAGGAGGAAGGAGGAAGAAGTAGGAGGAGGAAGAAGAGGAGGAGGAAGAAGAGGAGGAGGAAGAAGAGGAGGAGGAAGAGGAAGAAGTAGGAGGAGGAGGAAGAGGAGGAAAAAGGGCACAGAGATTACTAGCAGGGAACTGGATTGCAAAGCAAACGGCACTTCATGGTTTCCTCAACTTACAGAAAGCTCATGAGTGAAGCACATCATGAGATGTGCCAAGGACGGCAAGGCATCGGCCAAGAAACAGAAGGAACAGCATCTTGGGTCTCAGAATTTCTCTGTCACTTACACATTTTCAAGAGAGAACTATGTTAGCTATGTATCCAGGTGGTTAGAAAATACCAACCCCAGTACAGGATACAGAGGGCAGTAAAATCGGTATCTTTCTGGGTATACACGTCTGGAGAATTTGGTAGAGGCGTGGATTTTTTTTTTTCATTCAAGAGGTTGCACGAAGGAAGCAAAACTAGTATTTGGAAACTAGTGAGAAACCAATGGACTCCTAAAGTATGACACAGTCCACGTGGTTGGAAATATTTTAGAAAGAGGGACATGTGGGGCATAACTGCCGGAGGAGAGTCCTGAGACCAGAAGCATCTCGGGTGAAGACAGACGGACAAGAGAGCTCCTACATTGAGGGAGATGTCTTCAAAGAACTTGTAGGAACTGTCAACTGGGGCCTTGACCCTCACATGCCAGCGCACTGACTCGGTTTGCATACCACAATTGTGCTTTGCTCGTCTTCTTTGTGTCTTTCACACCATACCTCCCGATTCTACCCTTCCCCCCTCCAATAAAACAAAATAAAATTTAAGATGAAAAAGGAAGTGGGGGGTCTCATCATGGAAGCCGCACCGCGACACAGCGAGTCACGCAGTGAAGCCCTTTATCCACGCGTTTTTTACATGCGGGCCTTTAACTACATGTGCTTCGGAGATTAAGCCAGGCAGAAATTTTCCAATATAGATAACAGATGAAGCCATGTCTAGATAAGGCCTGGATGTTAATCATTTTACAGGGCTCCTCTGTGTTCTTCCGGAACATAATGGGAGGAAACAGAGCTCGGACTCAGCTTGGCTACCACGCTGCGTGAGACAGAGCGAGGCCATAAAGGTCAGCTTGAGCCCCGTGACTGGTGACAGAAAAGCCACTTCTTATCTGGCTCCACTCCGCTCTGCTGGATGGCTGGCCAAATCTGGTTCTCTGTGCCGGAACCAGAACCTCAAGTAATTCAAAAGACCATCCTTGGGGCTGGGGAGGTGGTTCAGCAGTGAAGGACTTTGGCTGCTCTTCCATAGGACCTGTGATTGGCTCCCCATACCACCTGTCAATCCTGTTCCTGGGGAGTGCCCTCTGCTAGCCTTTGTGGGTACCCACATACACACGGTGCACATAGACTCATGTAGACACATACATAAATAAAAATAAATATTCAAAGGAAGCTCTTCAGACAGAGCAGCCTGTCTGGTTCACTCTCCTTAAATACATGTTTCTTTGTTCATGCGTGTGCGTGGTTTTCCTCGATGTGTATCTGTGTACCTTGTACATGCCTGCTGCCTGCGGAAGCCAAGAGAAGGCAATTGCGTCCCCTAGGATTGGAGTTACAGATGATTGGGTGCCCTTCTGGGATATGGAAATTAAATCTGGGTGCTGTGGAAGAACAGACAGTGCTCCTAACTGCTGAGCTTTCATGAAAACAGACAGACAGATACAGTTATCTGTTTACTTCATGTGGCAGACAGGGCGCATGCTCGTGGCAGTGTGGCGGTCAGTGGGCAGCGGCAAGGATTAGTTGTCTCCATCCCTGTGGGTCCTGGGACGGAACTCACGGCAATAAGACTCATTAATACCAAGAATAACGTTGACCACATTCACCGCTGAGTTTTTCTGTGATTCACCATAACTGACGCTCACACAGGAGCGGAACATCACAAATGGGATCTTGACGTTTGTCAGATGTTCAGGATCACAACCCCGAGTGTCTCAATGTTTCTCGTGTAGGATCAAAGGGGGCAGATACAGATGTAATCTCAGCAGCCTTCCTACCGTCCCTCACAGCCGCTGATACTCAGACCCACCCTTTAAATCGAACTGCAGACTCGCCATGAATGGAGAATCTTTAGATGGTGTTGCAAGTTGCCTGCTAAAAATGGTAGGCGACCTTCCAGAAGGATGGGCTGCGAGAGGACATTGACTACCACATGGGGACAGAACCGAGTTCTTACAGTTCTGCCCAGCTCCACTGGCCATATCTTAACCCCCAAGAGAAGCCTGAATAGCCCTTGCTAGGAGCTAGCAAGGAGAAAATCTGCTGAATTTGCTGTTAGCATACTAGCCTGGGAAAGAAGCGGAGAGGGTGATCGGCACCTCCGAGAAAGAGGGAAAAGGGAGATAGATGTTCATGGTCATTATCCACAAGCATAAAGGAGAAGCAGGGGTGAATATGGGACTCTGCACAGCGCCTTTGCTCCCTCTTCCTGCTGCATTAGTGTTCACAGTATTTAGGGGACGAGGAGAGTTGGCAAAGGACTGAAGAGACAGACTTCACTTATACTTTTTTAAGAAGCTGCTCTTGGCTCAGTAGGTAAAAGTGCTTGCCACAAAAGCCTGGGGACCAGGGTTTGAGTACTGCAACCCACAGTGGAAAGTCAACTCCTGGGAGTTATACTCTAATTTCTCAACACGTGCTGCTAGTATACCCAGATAAGTTCACACACCCCCGTGTGTGTGTGTGTGTGTGTGTGTGTGTGTGTGTGTGTGTGCGTGCGTATGTATGTGTCTCATTCTCTCTCACACACACTCTCAAATACATACACAAATGATTTTTTTTTAAAGAAGACTCTCCTGGCTCTCATGCGACCCTGGTTAAGAAGAAAAAAATCAAATGATGATGGTTCAATGTCCAGATAGCCAGTGATGAGTGTTATCACCCAGCCTCAGCCTCCCCACCCCCTGAGACTGTGGTACCTATCAAGCCACAGACCCAGTAAGGGATATCTTTCTTTTCCCTGCAGTGCTGGGACTCAAACCTGAGGCTCTGTCCTGTAATCAGTATTCCATTACAATTATTTCCTGTCTTGATTACATCCCAAGCACAGTCTCCTTTGAGGTCAGAAACTATAAGTCACTTGGACAAGCCAGTGCAGACAGCAGAATCAAAGATGCCCAAACAACCCCATTCAGTAATGTTATGTGGATTGGTTTTGTAGGGATAAGTCACTGCCTTCTGGGGACAGCACATCTCAAAGGCAAGGATGCTGTGCAGCCGGAAACACCAGCACTCACTCTGCCTGGGCTGGAGCCAGTCCTCCAGCCTAGAAAGAGAGGTGGGGCAGCTAAGCTGCAGAACTCCCTGCTGGGCCGGGAGGCAGTCTGATCCCTGCTGAGCTTCCAAGGGCACAGAAGACATGAAAGTGAATCACGGAAATGTAAGCCCTGGCCGGCCCCAGGAAGAAGAATTCCCGTTGGAGTCAGAGCATGCCTAGCTCCCGTATGGCACACCCAGCAGTGAATACCAGATGCAGGGAGTTTGTAATGGCGACTCCATCCAGCCCTGGACACAGCAGGGCGTCTGTGACCCTGAAGGTGCCGTGTGGCTTTTGCCGTCTACTCTCTGGTCCACAGCGCTGCTCTGTAGCAGGTGGCTGCTTTCTACAGGGCTACGTGGTGGCCCTTTGGATTCCAGCTCAGACCGGAGCTTAAAGAAGTTTCCAAGAAAATGTTCAGGCCTCTAGCCCCTGCTTCCGCATAGCTCCTTGCTCCGTCCACTGAGCTTCTCCCTGCCGAGTGCACACTTCTCCGTCCATCTCACACATCTGGCTTCCAGAACAGCAGTGAGACCATACACCTGAGCTCCCTTGTAATCTCCGTCTCCGGCTCGCAGTTCACCTCCGACATCTTTGAAAATCATTTAGAATTTAGAACAATAGAAGGATTTTCTAAACGCACAGCCAAGACCGTTTGCATTCCTCCCCGATGGAACTCCTCTGCTGTCCCTTCAACCACCTCATGAATGAATGTCGTTGTTCGTGTTTGTCTGTTTCTGTTTTTAGAGACAGGATCTCATACTGTATTCCTAGCTGGCTTCAAACTCACAGACATTCTCTTGCTTCAGCCTCTCAAGTATTAGGATTCCAGGTATGAGCCAGAACGACCCAGTTCACAAATGCTCTTTTTTTTTTCTTGAGTCTCTTATGCAAACCGTCCTTTTCCATCTCCAATTAAAGGGGACAACAGGACATTAGTGTATACGCAATATACATCTTTTTATATTTTTATAGCAACATATATGTTTAGTAGGGACACTGATCTTTTTACAGAGTCTTCATCCCCTTATATAGCAACAGCTACTATTAAACAAGACAAGGAGCGAACAGGCCCTCGGAGTGGGATATCCTTATCACTGAGGCTCCCTGGCTACTCATGTTTAGGGCTTTCTGGTTCTCAGGGGACGCATGCTGAGGCACGCCCTTCACTGCCAAACCCTTCCAGGGTTCTAATTACTACAGACAATAGCTTACTTGGTGACAAACAATAACTTGTAATTACACACCCAATTTTGTACATATATATATATATATATATTTGAAAACACATTTTCTCTTATTCGTCACAATTATATCAGATCTGAGAAAAGCACCTTCAAAGTGTGTCTATTTTTGAATTCTGTAATTACGCGACTATAAATGATACGTGCCCTTTGGTTGAGGATATACTTTTTCATTGTGATGAGGGGCTACGGTAAATGGGCTTAAGTTTTATATGGTCTACTTAGATGAGTAACTATGACTCCGAATCGGGACGGGATATTATCCTGGCTTAAGTATCCTCACCTCCTCTGGGTGAGGAACCAGTACCTTCTAAGCTGATGGAACTATACAGCGTTTTGTCTAGCGCTTAGGGGCGGAGGCTGTCACCAGCCACTGTACTTCAGTGACCTTGTGGACTCACAACGTCAATCACTAAATAAGCTCACTGCGTTTTTAGAATCTAAAAGGGATTGTATACACTAACACAGCAAGGAGCTTTGAACGCAGATCCATCTTTAAGTAGTCTTTTTTAAAAAAAAATTTCCATTCAAAAACTTTAAGTCTTCTTAATCCACATGCTGAGAACCTCCCAGGAAATCTTTCAGATTTATGCCTCGGCAGGAAACAGTGTCCTGGGGCCATGGGGGGAAACTCAGGCTGGCCTATCTGGGGTAAAGATTCAGAGGGCTCATGGAAAATAGCAATGTGGCTCTCAAGCTTCTGCTATAAGTCACCAGATGCAATAAAAATGAGTAATAATAATAATAATAAAAGGATAAAATACTAGAGCCATATTGTCTCATATGTATAGTTAATCTTAAAAAAAAGGACTCAGAAGAACCTTAGCCTTTGGAAGATACATCCTTTTCTATTTTAAAACCACCTTTGGAGGACTCTGCCTAATAGCACAGCAGAACAGAATATTCTAGAGTTCTCTTTTCTTTGTGTAAACACACGGGTGTGGGAAAAAAAAAACCCAGCTTTGTTTGGCTCAACACAGGAGGGCAGTCTGAGCAGCTGAAGAACCCGTACCAGCGCCCAGAGTTGTGGAGCCTCCCTTCCGGGATAGAGCCTGATACGGAAGGTCAGGACCCGGGCGGTGCCGCTGGAGCCGCAAAGATAGTTCCCGCGTCAGCCATCAGCTCACCTTGCAGAACTTCCATAGGGAGAACAGTCCAGGCGTTTTCCAGGTAGGAGATGTAAATATAGCGAGCTGTGTTGCAGGCCAGGCCAATGTACAGCACCCTGGAAGAGAAAAAACAAACACAACACGCGGGAAAGTAAGTTGAGGCCCCGGTGGGAAACGTCATCCTGAATCTTACTTACGTTTCCACTCCCCAAACCATTCATGATTAAACGGGCATGTTCCAAACTTAGGCGCGGGAAGGCTTGTGGGCAAACTTAACCACCGGTGTAGGAAGAAGACGGCCCCAACCACATCTGCCCGCCGCCGCCCCCGTATGCTTAATGACAAAGCCAGCGCTGCCCTTCCTGAAGCTTCATTAGTGGGCGCATGGGTGCTGTTTCAGAGTCTGGGCACACAGCCAGCTGCAATGACCGTGCTGGCTTCTCTCCAGGTGACCGTAGCATAAATATGCCTGGCACCGCAGCCGCTTCACAATGATGGGTGGGGAGGTTGAGGGGGATTGGGGGAGTGTAAAAATGGGAACCTCAGCCTCGGTTATAGGCGCAGGGCGGGGGCGGGAATGATAAACAACAAATCCGATGTTTTCCCAGGAGTTCAGTTGATTCGGGCTCATCACATTAGAGATTACATACGATATCATACTCTCACAAAACAGGGATGTATACAGCAACCTTAATATCACTGCCACCAAAAATGTAAGTGTAAACCAAAATGAGCATAGACCAGAGCGGTGAGACAAGCCTGGACCCTATGGTAGCTGCTTCTCATCACATACAGGTGACCAGGAGCACTTCCTCTCCTTCCTCCTCTCATTTCTGATCATTTCCCTAATTTCAAGGCTTTTACTTTCTTTCCTTTGTTTATTTATTTATTTGGGGGGGGACAGAGAGAAGAGAGGGGTAAGGAGTGAGGGAGCGTATCCAAGGACCCTCAGAAGCCAAAAGAGGGTCCCGGACCTGGAGCTACAGGCTGCTGTAAGCTGTCCAGTATGATCGCCGGGAAACAAACTCGAGCCCTCTAGAAGCCCAGGAAGCGATCTTAACCCCTGAGCATCTCTCCAGCCCCACTTTTCCCGGTTTCTCAAAGTGGATGAACACTGAAAGGCGAAAGAAAACCCACGCGACAAGCGGAACGGCTGCCCTCGTCCTGCTCGACTGTGTGTTTAAGTCTTTCTAAGCACGGTTCTCTTTTCTTTGACTTTGCCCTTGAGTCCCTGGCTGGAAGTGATCCTAAATCTGAACCAAAAGGATAGAGAAAAGACAAAGAAAAGGTGAGAAGGTGAAAAGGTAGGAGGGGAAGGAAGACACTACCGGGAGGAACTTGGAGGGTTCTCAAGGAAGGTCTCTTGACATAGAGGTCTGAGTCATCAAGTTCTATGGACAGTATAGGCTTCATACTTATGAGGCTCTGAGAATAAAAGCATATATTTCAAACGTGCTTGCTAAAAAAATTATTTTTACTGAACTTGTTACCAATCTACCAGCTTCTCTCTGTTACAAAAAAAAAAAAAAGACACAAAAAATTAGCTGCAAACCCCACTGCAGAAGCACAAAGCACATCACACAAGGCCTTTTGACTTCATGTTGGAGTTTGAAAGCAGCCCCATGCATGGGCTCCACTTGACCTAAGATGGGATGTAGGTTCAGTTTGGCCCTCAGGCAGCAGCCTTGACCGCTGGCCTAGCTTAGCAATTGCTAACCTTAGCTGTATCAAATTTGCTCTGATAATGCCGAAACACAGATGTCAAGATCCATCTCAAGAGAGAGCGCCCTGGCTACAACCCAGGTGTGGTGCTTTCGAAACCTCCAAGGCTGGTTCTTCTGATGCCGAGTCAGGGGGGAGAACCATAGGCACGCTCATCAAACCGTCCCCAGCAATATCTCCCATAAGCCTATCATAAACCAATTGATAAGCCACCTTTCTACCACCCACCCTGCCTATCTTCAATCATGTTTTTGAGTCGTGAAAATTTAATCTATCCAGGACACAGTTTAAAACTCTTGGCCTTTGTCAAGCAGACCAGAGTGAAGGTTATGTTATGCCGAAGCCTCCGGGTTCTCTGCAGGTGGGACTTAGTCACCGGAATAACTGCTGTGTAGCTAGCTTCTGGGAGCCTTGGGTTTTCACTGCAGCCAACAAGCTGAGTTGCTATGAATTCAATTTAGCCTTTCCTTCATCCCTATGGTTCTAAAGTCATAACGGGTAGTCTGTTAGGCCAAAAAGGAGCCCCATATAAAGAAGAAAAACGAGACTAGCCAGAACAAGCTACCCTCTCTCTCTGTGTAAAACAGGATTTTCACATGTCAAATAGTGATGCTAACGTTACATTCCGCAAGTCTGTGAAGAAGTCACAACTAATTGCCCAGGGAAGCACTTGATAAACGGTAGCATTACCATTATTTTTTAAAACATATCCAAGAGGAGCTGGAGAGATGGCTCAGTGGTTAAGAGCACTGACTCTTCTTCCAAAGGTCCTGAGTTCAATTCCCAGCAACCACATGGTGGCTCACAACCATCTATAATGAGATCGGGTGCCCTCTTCTAGGGTGTAGGTACACATGCAGACAGAATACTGTTGAGAGTAAAGAAACTGTATAGTTGCCTAAAGTTGAACAGTTCACAATCATTTTCTTTCTGGAAAAAAAAATGACCGTTTGTAGAGACCGACTTAAGGAAATTGCTTCAAGAGTCACGTCATCAGAACACATATGGAAGGTAGGCAACGTTCACATCAATACTCTTCAGAAAAGATTTCCCCACACAGCCTATCTGGCACAACATTATGTCCTCCAGTCCATATGCATGTCAAAGGGACAACTGGTCTACCATATCTGGCACAACACTATGTCCTCCAGTCCATATGCATGTCAAAGGGACAACTGGTCTACCATATCTGGCACAACACTATGTCCTCCAGTCCATATGCATGTCAAAGGGACAACTGGTCTACCATCTCACAATCCCTCTGTCCTGATGTCGTTACTCAGCTCTGTCTCATGCTAGCGCCATTCCCTTTTGCACGTGATCACAGCACCATGTGACTCTCTGCACAACGCTTAGCTTAATAGTAACCATCCATTATAGGCCTCCGGCATTATGATCATTCGGTTTTTTTTCCTTACTGCCCGATCTAATGGGTATTCAGTAAATATTTATAAACTGGTGGGAATTATGAATACTTTAAATCAAATGCCAATTAATAAATATTTAATGAACACATTTTGAGCTACATACTAGGAATACAATGTCCAATGTGATAGAAAAATTCATAATGCATATATTGTATTTATAAGTGTATACATATTTTTAGGTAGCTGGTGATGGTATAGGAGTAAGTGAAGCGTTTGTGAACTTCTTAGAAAGGGGAAGGGTGAAAAAGATGTCCATATTTGGTAATGTTTTTGACAATGTTCATGATTAAGCTTGAAGATAAACATTGTAATTTCTGTGAACAAATAAACAGTTCAATGCATATGCATCGAGGCAAGAAGTGGCTTTGGGGGACACTCATAAGCACTGTCAATAAAAGTAAGCATATGTGCCAAACAGATAATGAGGCTTTGTTCAACACAGGCCTGTCTCCCTAGAAGGCAGGATGGTTAACACGTAAGCTATAGAGCTCAACAAGCCCACGGTCTTCCCATTGCGCAACTGCAGGGATAACCCAGGATGTCTGGAGGCCACCAGGCAGTATCCTGGGCTACTGACCCATCCGTGGAGGACAGAGCGTAAGAACCACACTACATCGGAAGGGTGGGTGAGGGCAGAGTGATGGTCATTGTAGTTATGTGTACTGTGCGGCTACCACCAAAGGCGACAGTGAGTCTGAGGTCTCTGCTGGACCAAATAAAGCCATGCTGTAGGACGGTCAGATCCTCCTCCTTAGATGAGTAAGGAGCAATGTGACAATACCAGCCACAGCTGCGAGACCACTACAGTCCAGTCCCGGGCAGTATTTCCATCTCGTTAATGTCCTTTCATCTTTCTATATATCTCCGGGGAGAAAATGAAGAGTGCTAAAAACTGAATAGGAGTGTCATTATTGAAATCCATCACTTCTGTTTTCTTGTTATATTTTCCAACTAGGCAAAATGCACGTGAACACACATACGCACGCATACACAATCTTCTAAGTTTTTCCTGATAGGGTTGGGGTACCCACAGGGTATAATCTATAATTATTTATACCACATGGTATAATCTATAATCTCCAGAGCATAACTACTGGTATTTGACATCAATTCCTTAATTTGGAAAAGGCATCAAACGTTTAGTTGACGCCAGGTGACATTTGAAGAAACTGGAAGAAGTTCCTTATAATTCAAGCTGAAGGAGAATCGTGAACAAATCCAATGTGATCTCAAGGCCGCTCCTCCTGCTTGAGGGCTCTGGCCAGATGTGACCAGAATGGGAGCTACTAAAGGCACATTTGAAGAGACCACTTACAAAACGAATAGTCAACAACAGAAAAAAAAAATGAGCCAGAAAATGAAGGGGAGGGAGAGCCCCAGAAAAGATGGCCTGGAAGAATTAGCTGAGCAAGTTGGAGAAGCAGAGCAACGAGGACACTCAAGCAGGTGGGTCCCCTTCTTTGGAGGAGAGGGGCAAGATGAATATGCAATCAGTATAGTATTGTCAGAGGTCTTCCTTGGCTTGGACTTGCCCCTGGAGCTGCCTGGGACCTCCAGCATCTGTCTAGGTCAGCCCATGCCCAAAGAACGGGTAGAAAGAAGAAGACAGGTTCTGATGCCATCATTTGAGAGCTGCTTAAAACCACATCTGAGGCTCCTGGCTGGGCTTTTCAGTTACACGATACCTCCCCTACCTCGTGTAAGTCTCTCCGAGTAAGGCTTTCTAGCACTCCACCTGAGAGTCCCACGTGACACAAAGTCTTAGCTGCCTTGTGAGCCAGCAAGCTCTCCCTCACGACAGACAGCCAAGCCGAGGCTAGGTAATGATCTATTAGTGACTGGCGACCCTGGTGAACCGGAGCCAGACCTGCAGGACTGCCCCAGGACTATTCCTAGCACACACCCCAGAGCACTTGAATAGAATAAACAATAGACAGTTATGATCTCAGAATTCTTAGGGCTTGGAGTTTAAGAAGAGAGTGTCAGTAATGTTGGTTTCTTCAAACGCCTTCCACCTTGACTTGTTGATGGCTGTCTTGTCCTGAGTCACTGTGAAGCATGTCTTTTTTCTGTGCTTTGTGCGTCCTGATCAGGTCTCGTAAGGACATCAGTCACGATGGATTAGAGCCCACTGGAATGGCCTCATGTTAACTCAACCACCTTTATAAAACCGCTCACTCCATATCCAGTCCCGGAGGTCCTACAGGTTAGTGCCTCCGTGTAGGAATTTTCATAGCCCAGGAAAAAAAAATGCCTCCTCCTATGCCGGACATTGGCAACTGAAACATCAAGGGACTCTGGCCAGCTTGAGTGTGGCAAACATGGCTTTGGCAGGCCTTGCTCTTCCCTCGTTCCCTCTGCCTTGCTAAAAACCATTAGCTTACATTCCTAAGCTTGCCACCAAGGTTCATTCCTTTTTCATCCACTTCCTCCTCCTGAGGCTGACTACCAAGGTCCAGCTATCAACGTGTGGGAATTCACCAGTCAAAAGTAGCCTTTGGCTGCCCTAACTGACATGCTCAGTTAAAATTAAACAGCTCATCCTAACATGGGATTTCTGTTGGAACCTTTATAAACTGCCATTTTCCTATCTGTCTCCTCTCTCTCCAGAGGCAGCCTTTTGTCTCTCCAGAACAACTACCTCTGTCCCCTCTTCCTCATTCCCTTCTCTGTGTCTCTTGCCCACTATGCCGTCTTTGTCTCTCATTCCCTGCCCTCTGTCCCTCTGGGGCCAATAAATATCCTTTGTGATGAGAAGCTGGCCTTGAGGGTCCTGAGATTATACATTTCCTCCCAAACCGTGCAGGAAAATTCCATGGGGGAATGCCTGCCTTCTTCAAGAGTCCATCACTGCAGACTAACCACAGACAATGAATGGCCCAGTGCTGGTGTCCCGGACTCTGCAGCGAGGCAGAAGCCAGGTATGTGAAGAGGACTGTTAGCACTTTGTACGACTCAATCCAGATATGTTTGCTCAATTACTTTATCTGGGGGACTGGTGTTTATTTTTCCACCAATTGATACGAAATGAAAGGCTTTTATCAATAGTCTTAATTAACACGCTTGGCTAGTGTGGAGTACGGTCGGGCACATGGATGCATTCATGGCACTTGAAGAGGCCTTTTCTACAAGGCCACCTCAGTGTGTCAAATTGGCCTATAAAGAGCAAGTGTAGGGCCTGAGGGAGGACCCAGTTGGTGCAGGTGCTTGCCACCAAGCCTGACTAGCGATGCTCCATCCCAGAACCTTCATGGTGGGGGGAAGAGAACTAAGTCTATTAAATTGTCCCCTGACCTCCATATGTGTGCTCTCCATGTGTCCCCCTCACCACACATACATGTGGAACGGAGAAAAGAAAGAATGTAAGCCAGCAGAAGTCACCTGCCAAACCTTCCGCAAGACCATCCATGGACCATTCTGCCTGAGCCCGTATGTGGAGATGTGCATAAGACTTTGGGTACCAAGTTCCTCTGAAGTCAGCTAGCTCTGGAGAAACTCAATAGGTTCTGGCACTGCTACCCTCAGCCACACGCCCACATCCCCATCACTGGCTAGACTGACCAATTCTCTTATTTATCAGCAAAAGCTTGCATCTGAGCACTGTGGAAAATAAAGGATAAAGGCAGCCAGGGAGGGGAGGTCTGCCGTGATCTTCCCAAACCAAAGCATCAAGTTAGACCCAGTGTGAACTAAGAGAAGATCAGTCTTTACTCCAGCAGCCCATTTGACAGATGAGCCAAGAGAGGGTTGAGGGGGGGGTCCTGCCACAGAGTCGCAACTGGATTTAACAGTCAGGTGCTGTTTCTGTACTGCAAGGTGGGTCCCTGGACCTTAGACTGGCACGTTAATGTGTTTGCATAGGACACGGCTGTGTATTTAGCTTAAGGAAGCCGGGTGGATGTTTGTGTTGGCTTTGGAGAACCGTTGACATTTTCAACTTTCACAGATCATTGAGAAGACCAGGTAGGAGGAAAGCAGAAAAGCAAATGCCACCCGGCAGTGGTCCAAGATTCTGGATCACAAGTGCAAGCTTACGCCACAGCAAATGGTGCCATGTTGAGGAATGGCGTCCAGAGGCCATCTTCACTGAGGAAGATACAGAGACCACCACAGGCACCCAACTGAGTCAAATGGGTGTGGTAGGTGAGGGAGGGCTCCCTGCTACCTCAGGGCCAAGTGAAGGCTGCCTCCAGACAGCTGGCTTTGAGAGACAATGCTCAGAAGTTCACTGTGCAGCTGTGTTAGGAACAGAAACCAGGGAGCGGCTCCGTGCACCGCAGCCAGCATGGTGGGAGAAGACAGGAGGTAGGGACAGGCCACCGAGAGCCAGGCAAAGTATTCAGCCTGCTCCGAGGTCTAACCCCCACCTCATCAACCCTTATGGGAAGGTTGTGGGAATTCATTCCGCCAGTAGTTGGGGGGGGGAGGTACCTGCCTTGGGGCGTCACTTCTGTCTGCTGTGACTTGATCTCTTGAAAGAGAGAGGAGCGGTCTCTCTCGCTCTCTTGGGAGGTCAGAGCAAAAGCAAACTTGTTGGTTGTTCACACGTGGTGGCTTCCACCCTATCTTGTGTTCTGTGGGTTTGTGTTTTCCCTTTGAACCTCCATTTCCTTTTGAATCCCCATAATAAAGACAATTTGAAACTCTTGTATTACCTAAGGGAAGTCCCTCTCTCTTCTCTCTCTCTCACACACAAACAGACACACATATGCCACACTCACACATGCGCATGCACACACCTCCACCTTAAAAAAAAATCTCATCTTGAAAATATGTTATGACCTTCTACCTACATTTGGAACAGATTTCTAACAAAATCTCACACAACTCAAGAATAATACAATTAATAGCAATAACTAAGAAGAGAATCATAGTAGTTATCAATCAATGATTTGAGTAACCACGATGAAATCACAATTCCATCTATTATGATTACACTGATAATAATGCCTGACATGGATAAATGACCAGAGGATCCAGTCTGAGGTCTCACTCTCCCACCCTCCCAAAAAAGGAGATTTGGTACAAATCTGGCTTGATTTTTTTTTTTTGGCCTGCACAGAACATATGTCGAACCAATGTGTATGTTACCAACAATGCATACACAGGCATAAGAATAAAAGTTTGCCATGACTACCTCACTACGCTGAGCTGTGAGTTCCTTTACTGTGTCCCCTAGTTGGGAGTGTGTTTGAAAATCCAGCTCACTCCACCCAGGCCAGGCTTTCCTTCCTGACCCTATTTAGGGGCATAGGTAAGTTTCTCAGGCTGCCAGAAGAAGGTAGCTGGGTGGCTTAGAGAGAAGGCATTTATTTCTCAGTTCTGGGGCCTGGGGACCCATGGCTGTGTTTGGTGACAATTCTGACTAGCTGGCAAGTGGCTGCCCACTTCTTTATAGTCTCCTTCCATTACAGAGAAAGAAGGGACCAGGAGGAAGAGACAGGGAGCGGAAGGGAAGGGGGAAATGGGAGGAATGTAAGAGGATGAAGAGGGGAGGAAGGTGGAGAGAGAGTGAACTTTGAGAGGGAGGGAGGGAGGGAGGAAGGGAGGAAGGTAAGGAGGCACCAACAAATGTGAAAATGAGCACACGCTCCCTCACGCCACATCTGATAAACACTAATCCCATGTTCTCATGATTTCGTCTAAGCCTAGGAACCTGGCAGGGGCTTCATTCCATTGGCAGCTCAAGTGTCAACAGGGAAGTTCAGGGGAGGACACAGTTCTAGCTCAGGGCAGCACAATGCTCCACCAGTAAGGTACCTGAGAACTGAAGCTGTGCCAGACATCGCTCAGTCCAAGAAAAAAAGAAGACAGCAGTAAGAATGGATTCCATAGAGGAACTTAGAAACTTAGAGCCAAGAACGGGGCTTTGAAGTCTGAAGGTTTTCAGGCATGTACAACCAACAGCCACACACACCCAGGATGCCCCAACACAAAGTCATAAAACCATAGACTAACTGAGAGGCTTAAGAGGTTTCTTCACAAGTGTTTTTTTTAAAAAATATTTTAATGTGAAGCTCCTCAACATAGATGAGAAGGCAATATCACAATATCCAAGGCTGGACCCACACATATTGTACATCTGTTGGCTACGAGCTATTTCACCATGGGCACTAACCATTACAAATCTCATCTTATAATAGACACAGCAACACCTAACTGAAGAGACTGTTAGGATTACGTAAGAGCGGGCTGGTTAAGCACTTTGTATGTAATAAGCACACGGATCGTGGTGTAGGCACCCCTAGTCTCATAGCCTTACCCTATAGTTGTATTTTTATCACAATGAGAGAACATCACTATGTTTTTATATTTCTCTTACGCTCTGGATTATAGGGCGATTCGGAAATCTTGCTGCTGTTGAAAGCAAAACAAAAACTGAATGAAGAGCACATGAAGTATCAACTTGTAAGTTTTAAGTATCACTAAAAAACGGCAATTCATAATTTCTCTGAACTCCAAAGAACGTAGTAAAATAGGCCTTTCTAGAACTATGACAATGTAAATACTTAAAACTATCAACCAGCAACTGTTCTGTAAAACTCAAGAAAGGGGGCTGGAGAGATAGTTCAGGAAATAAAGTACCCGCCACATAAGCATGAGTTCGAATCCCCAGCACCGGTGTAAAAGCCAAGGGTGGTCTTGTGCACCTGTCACCCTAGCACACAAGGCTGGCAGCAGCCGTCAACCCCTGGCCTCCCAATGCACACACACGTCCATGCCCAGACACATAGGCATATACACCAACAGGTGCACATGAACACTTTCCCCGCATAAACAGTCTTTAAAAGGAAGAAAAATCAGTTAATGTCATGCCCCGCTTGAACTCAACTCCCTTCCGAAGAGCGCCTCACTGTTGCTGGGATACTTAGACCCTGCAGCCTCCCGCCCGCCCACTTTGCTGACTTCCTGTTCCTCACCACTCTCAAACCATCCACACTTCTGGATTTTTTTCTAGCCCCCAAATCTTCACGAGCAAAACTAAGTTCCACTGTCCTTTCTTTGGAGAAAGTCCCTCACCCTGCACCGCCTACCCACACTGACACCACCTGCCTACCTTCACTTCACCCTGCTTTATGTCACACATCAACAGATTAAAATAATATGTTTGCTCCTTATGGCCGACCGCAACAGAACATTCGTCCCATGAAGCCTGATTGTCTGTCTTATTACAGCGTTCATATGCCCACGCCTAAGAAAGTGCCTGCCGGGACTGTGTATTGATTAACAATATTTGCTCAAGAAGTGAACTTAGAACAGTCATGATACCATTTCGTGTTCCCAGCTGAGCCTTAGCAAATGTTATGTGTTATCTCACCGGCTCTGAGAAATGCGACAAAGTTAGGGACAGCTGTTGCCCCTGTTCCACCCACGGCGAACTGGCAACGTCTCAAAACCAAGGAAAGGAAAAGCAAATGGGAGGGCTGCGGTACTCCCTGACGATCTGGGACTTAGGTTGGCAGCTGGAGTCAAGCCAAAGTTGATCTATTTTACTCTTTCCCAGTCTCCTAAAGGACAGGGAGTGCCTGGTCATGGTGGCAACCCAGGGCTGTGAACCAACACGCTTTCACGGAGCATTCCCAACCTCCACACGCAGCCACACACACGGTAGCACAGTCCAGAGCCTTGAAACCCAGGGGAATCCAATCAAATGCTCATCTTCCACTGAGAACGCCAGAGCTTCATTCTGTATGTTCCTTTTCAGAGGAAAGCAAAGATCTACTCACTGTTACCTTCTATAGATGCTCCCAAGCATGCTTTCAGCAGAACAAAGCCAAAGCATAGCTCTGAAGATCCCAGAAATAAAAATGGAATTTTTTTTCCTCCTTAAGTTAGAAAGGCTTTGGAGAGAGTTATTAAAAATAAGCGTCTAGGAAATTTCTTCTCTTCTAAATTAAATAATTGCAACCCACTAAATATTTCCACAGATATGTGGGAATTTCATTAGCTAAATGGCATAGGCTTTTAATTTGTCTACTAAGAAGGCAGTAGACTGACACTGAGTCAATCAAGGTAATCTAGCAGCTGTTCA